>NC_091222.1:26684337-26741837 GCF_040958095.1 Procambarus clarkii | reverse complement strand
AATAAATTGCAAATGTGTCTTGAGAAGATATTATTGCAAGTCATTCCATTGTTACAAAGCTCAACGGCATTCATAAACATTTCTTTCAAAATGACGGGCTTAAGACGCTCTCTAATGCCGTCCCACACTTACACAAAAGGTTGCAACGCTGCAGGTGTGTGACGGAAGGAGACAGCGGGTCCACACCTGAGGATGCTGAGTAGAGAACTCCTTGAGAAAATAGCTCAGGTCCGAGGGTGTTGACTGCAGAAGGGATGCTGCATCACACACCTGCCTCCCACACACACCTGCCTCCCCCACACACCTGTAATCCTCTGTGTACATCCCACAATTGCTACACATGCTACTGCAAATACATTTGCAATGGCTTTAATCGAAGTCATGACATCAATCCATATATTGAAGTCAAGGTCGTCTTCGACACTGAAGGATGAACATCATCAATTGCTACATCAATTTAATTTCCATACCGGTGTTGATTCTGCACCCCCCGCCTCCCCCCCCCCTCACAAGAAGCTGGTGTTGCATTGTGCACCCCATACCCATCCTGTGAGTGGTATTGGATCCCATATCCATCCTGTGAGTGGTATTGGATCCCATATCCATCCTATGAGTGGTATTGGATCCCAAACCAATCCTATGAATGGTAGCGAAAAATGATTCAGACGCAGAAAATGGGTTCAGGAACTAAGCATGGGACGGGGGAAAGGAATGGTGCTCAACCACTTGTTGGGACGATCGGGGATTGAACGCCGACCTGCATGAAGCGAGACCGTCGCTCTACCGTCCACCCCAAGTGGTTGGGCCACAAGATAAGACGACGACGTTTCGGTCCGTCCTGGACCACTTATCCACAATCGATTTGATATCGGTCCAGGACGGACCGAAACGTTGTCGTTTCATCATGAACAAATCCACAAGGGCCGTGACGAGGATTCGAACCTGCGTCCGAGAGGTAGTGCCTTAACGCAGGTTCGAATCCTTGTCACGGCCCTTGTGGATTTGTTCATTTGATACATCACGCTATTGTGATTTCTGTGTGTCGACTCACCATCTTCTGGTGTGTGGATTCAGAAGTCCTGGGGCCAGATTCACGAAAGCACTTACGCAAGCACTTACGAACCTGTGCATCTTTTCTCAATCATTGGCGGCTTTGTTTACAATTATTAAACAGTTAATGAGCTCCGAAGCACCAGGAGGCTGTTTATAACAATAACAACAGTTGATTGGCAAGTTTTCATGCTTGTAAACTGTTTAATAAATGTAACCAAAGCCGTCAAAGATAGAGGAAAGATGTACACGTTCGTAAGTGCTTGCGTAACTGATTTCGTGAATTTGGCCCCAGGTTCGTAAGTGTTTGCGTAAGTGCTTTCGTGAATCTGGCCCCAGGTTCGTAAGTGTTTGCGTAAGTGCTATCGTGAATCTGGCCCAGGTGATCAACCTAGCCTTAGCCTAATGATCCATCCACACCACCCCCCCACTAGCCTCCCAATCCACCCAATCACCAATCACACCTGATCTCCCCAATCTGCTCTACACATCTCCAAGACGGCCCACAAACTGTCTCCTCTCCCTCAACACAAGTACAAACTGCTTAATCATTTTACAAGTTCGCCTTAAAGATATCTTTTCAAGTTTAAAGCACATTTTTTTTGCCCCCAAAAGGTCTCTCTTTGACGGAGAATTTCCGCAAGCATTTCGGTCAATTTTCCGTCGAGTCAGTTGACTGAATTGGGATTTCCACGAGGTATTTTTTGGGGGTCGTGTGTTAGTTACACGTGCGGAGCCTTACGTGCGACAATCAATCCGGAAAACCCAGTGATTGCGACCATAGAGGAGTTTGTCACTTAGCCCCATCTTCGCTGAGGTGTGGAGATTATAAGAGGTTTGGGCTTCCAATGGTGCCTTGTATGCGCTTGTTGCAAAGGTGCTTCCTGCAACCTTGGTGCTATGAGTTGATGTATTCTACAGTCACAAGATCAACACCCCTGCCAGTAACACTGTTATCTTGAGGTGATTTCGGGGCTTTAGTGTCCCCGCGGACCGGTCCTCGACCAGGCCTCCATCCACAGAAAAGGTGCCAAAGGGGTGGAAAGGGTGCCAAAGGGGTGGAAAAAGGTACCAAAGGGGTGGAAAAGGGTACCAAAGGGGTGGAAAAGGTGCCAAAGGGGTGGAAAAGGTACCAAAGGGGTGGAAAAGGTACCAAAGGGGTGGAAAAGGTACCAAAGGGGCGGAAAAGGTGCCAAAGGGGCGGAAAAGGTACCAAAGGGGTGGAAAAAGGTACCAAAGGGGGTGGAAAAAGGTACCAAAGGGGCGGAAAAAGGTACCAAAGGGGTGGAAAAGGTGCCAAAGGGGTGGAAAAGGTACCAAAGGGGGTGGAAAAGGTACCAAAGGGGTGGAAAAGGTACCAAAGGGGTGGAAAAGGTACCAAAGAGGTGGAAAAGGTACCAAAGGGGTGGAAAAGGTACCAAAGGGGTGCCAAAAGATGTGAACTCGTCTGACCTAACGTGTGAGCCACAGCATCTCAAAGCAACAATTCCTTGCAACAATCCCTCAGGAAATGATGACATTAAACACAATCAAATCATCAATTAAGACACGTTTGACCTCAGAATGACCAATTGACCTGAACAATCATATCACACCTGTCATTGAGGTGACAGATGGCACTAATTATGCCACAATCACGTCATTCGAACTTAAAAATTGAGGCCACAATGACAGCCAAAGAGTGAATGATAGATAGTTGATAATTATCTTCAACCCTTTCAAATCACACATTCCTCAATTATGTGTGGTTGCTCATTTGACCTTTCAATACCACAGTTCATAAAACTACTCAAGCCTCTGCGATATGTGATATGTAAATTGGGAAATGTATTTGGGAAGCGAGGATAAATTGCAAGCTTAAGCCAACTGCATCTTACCACATCAACAACTCCATTGATAAGTCATCGGCCGGAAGCTTAGCAATGCATCACGTATCTTGAAGGACATGAACAGCTCCTCTAAGATATCACGACCTCCCCAAATATCTCCAGAAATCCCAAGAAAACTTCCTTGTTCGACAAGAGACTCCCGTATCTTGCAAGCCTGCACAGACCTGCTTGCAGGATATTCAACAAACACTAGATAAACACACAAATTCCTAATTATCTTAGCATCACGAAGCATTTTTCTCCTATATATCCTTGTTGTTTTCCCCTAACAGCATCTCACAAGACATGATAAAATCGTGTTTTTTTAGAAGAAAAAAAATTCCTTTGATGACAAGATTTATCCAGAGTAAACATTACATTTTAAACCATTAGAAAGGAGGAGAAAATAAGGGGATAAAAGTAATGGCAGATGATGTGATGATTTCTAGAACCTGGGATAGTTATACTAGTCTAGTAGGTAATGGGGGTAGTTGATGGGGGGGGGGTGATGGGGTCGATTGGAACTACCTGTTACACCACCACCCCCCTCCTACATATCTCCAATCACCACTAGCACTAATCAACCACCATCTATCATATATCACCACAAACCACCTATTACCGTCATCACCACACTATACCGTGATATACCACCTTGTGGTAGATGTGGTATATGGTAGATTGACCATCTACCACCACTACCACGATCACCCGTCTTGAAATATTCAAACTACCACTAAATATTAAACCCCAAAGCGAGACAGTTTCAACCAAATTCGAACCCTAATTACCTGCGTGTTAGCAATTATCTTCCCCCTAACAGCTGTTCCTAGTTCCGTGCTGTCATGATGCTGAACACTGTTCACGCGGAATGTTCATTAATATGTTCTTGAACACCCTGACGATTGAATGGTCAGTGCGGCTAAGACAGGTGTGGAACAGGTTACAGTGTGTGTGTGTGTGTGTGTGTGTGTGTGTGTGTGTGTGTGTGTGTGTGTGTGTGTGTGGAAGAGGGGTACATGAGACAGGTATGTAGAGATAGAGAGAGATAGAGAGAGAGAGAGAGAGAGAGAGAGAGAGAGAGAGAGAGAGAGAGAGAGAGAGAGAGAGAGAGAGAGAGAGAGAGAGAGAGAGACAGACAGAGAGAGAGAGACAGACAGAGAGAGAGAGACAGAGAGAGAGAGAGACAAAGAGAGAGAGAGACAGAGAGAGAGAGAGACAAAGAGAGAGAGAGAGAGAGAGAGAGAGAGAGAGAGAGAGAGAGAGAGAGAGAGAGAGAGAGAGAGAGAGAGAGAGAGAGAGAGAGACAGAGAGAGACAGAGAGAGAGAGAGAGACAGAGAGACAGAGAGAGAGAGAGAGAGAGAGAGAGAGAGAGAGAGAGAGAGAGAGAGAGAGAGAGAGAGAGAGAGAGAGAGAGAGAGAGAGAGAGAGAGAGAGAGAGAGAGAGAGAGAGAGAGAGAGAGAGAGAGAGAGAGAGAGAGAGAGAGAGAGAGAGAGAGAGACAGAGAGAGAGAGAGACAGAGAGAGAGAGAGACAGAGAGAGAGAGACAGAGAGAGAGAGAGAGAGAGAGAGAGACAGAGAGAGAGAGAGACAGAGAGAGAGAGAGACAGAGAGACAGAGAGA
Organism: Procambarus clarkii; assembly: GCF_040958095.1. Classification (NCBI taxonomy): domain Eukaryota; kingdom Metazoa; phylum Arthropoda; class Malacostraca; order Decapoda; family Cambaridae; genus Procambarus; species Procambarus clarkii. Next base: position 26,737,294 of record NC_091222.1, on the reverse strand, counting down.
GAGAGAGAGAGAGAGAGAGAGAGAGAGAGAGAGAGAGAGAGAGAGAGAGAGAGAGAGAGAGAGAGAGAGAGACAGAGAGAGAGAGAGAGAGACAGAGAGAGAGAGACAGAGAGATACAGAGACAGAGAGATACAGAGACAGAGAGAAACAGAGACAGAGACACAGAGACACAGACAGACAGAAACAGAGACAGAGACACAGAGACACAGACAGACAGAAACAGAGAGAGCGAGAGCGTGACCGTCTCTCCACACACAAAAACCTAAGTGACATCATGGGTCCTAGGGAGGAGGGTGAAGGGTCTTAGGGGAATGGGGGGGAGAGACAATAGGCGTGACAGAGTCCCAACACAGGTGCCTTTGAAGGCGGCTCTTGTAAGTTGCACGGGATAATGAAGCAAGAATGGTCTTAGTATAGGTGGAGGCTGGCCTTGTATTCGGGGGTCAAGGTGGCTTGCCTGCCGCTAGGGGGGATGCTCTCATCTCATCTCCTTCGTCTTGGAGGCTGCATCTGCTGGCCAAGCTCATCTGATCTCCGTCTTGGATGCTGGATCTGCTGGTCAAGCTCATCTGAAGGGGGATGCTCTCATCTCATCTCCTTCGTCCTGGATGCTGGATCTGCTGGTCAAGCTCATCTGAAGGGGGGATGCTCTCATCTTATCTCCGTCTTGGATGCTGCGTCTGCTGGTTAAGCTCATCTGATCTCTGTCTTGGAGGCTGGATCTGCTGGTCAAGCTCATCTGAAGGGGGATGCTCTCATCTCCTTCGTCCTGGATGCTGGATCTGTTGGTCAAGCTCATCTGATCTCCGTCCTGGATGCTGCATCTGCCGGTAATGTGATGATGTGGCGGAGGGATGATGTAATATGGTATAATGATATTCACTAAGGCTGTAGTGGGCAGTACATGACATTATTAACTAGCCACTGAAGCTTAGCATGAAGCCTTCACAATACAATCACCGCTAAAATAAGCAGTTCAGTTGTTAAGTTCAAGCAAATTGCAGCGGGGAATCCCCAGCAGCAACGAGAAACAAGGCAGCAGCAGACCTAACGACGCTAAAAACAGCAGACACGGCAAACAGGTTCATTGAAGATAGAGATGAAAGTAGCATAGCCAACCATAGTCTGTGTAGAGAAGGGAACTTACAACAGGGGCGGTGTAAGGAACAGAGCACAGCAGAGCACAGCAGAGCACAGCAGAGCACAGCAGAGCACAGCAGAGCAGCAGCAGCAGCGAGGCCCCAACCCCTAGACACTACAAGGAATTTACATCCAGCTCCTGAAGTAGTGGAATGAAATGAGTTTATCCACATCACATCCTTCAAAAAAGAAAAAAATATGATGCTGTACTTTTTGCTGACAAAACCATAATTAAACACCGATGCATCCATCTCCCCCACAATGCATCCGTCGCTACCACCGTCAACCACCTCGTAGCCTGGGGCCTCGTAGCCTGGTGGATAGCGCGCAGGATTCGTAATTCTGTGGCGCGGGTTCGATTCCCGCACGAGGCAGAAACAAATGGGCAAAGTTTCTTTCACTCTGAATGCCCCTGTTACCTAGCAGTAAATAGGTACCTGGGAGTTAGTCAGCTGTCACGGGCTGCTTCCTGGGGGTGGAGGCCTGGTCTAGGACCGGGCCGCGGGGACACTAAAAAAAGCCCCGAAATCATCTCAAGATAACCTCAAGATAACCTCATCCACATGTCTGACACACCTTATCTCTGGTAATAAAATGACTTTATTTACAATTGACGGTGTAATGCTGTCATTTGTCACGCGGTGACAGGCGGACATCCGCTAACAATCGCTGCCAGTTATGGATTGCAGTGGATAATCCAGGTGGATAATACTTCCCAGTTGGATGCAGGCAAGCAAGCAACAGCCTGTTGGACCAAGTTATCACAAGTCACATGCGAAGTTGCATATACCTGACTCTATCCATAGCGTCTAAGGTAGATCTGGCAGGTGTACACACACACACACACACACACACACACAGACAGGGGCCTGGTAGCCTGGTGGATAGCGCGCAGGACTCGTAATTCTGTGGCGCGGGTTCGATTCCCGCACGAGGCAGAAACAAATGGGCAAAGTTTCTTTCACCCTGAATGCTCCTGTTACCTAGCAGTAAATAGGTACCTGGGAGTTAGTCAGCTGTCACGGGCTGCTTCCTAGGGTGTGTTTGTGTGTGTGTGTGGTGTGGAAAAAAAATAGTAGTTAGCAAATAGTTGATTAACAGTTGAGAGGCGGGCCGAAAGAGCAAAGCTCAACCCCCGCAAAACACAGCTAGGTGAACACAATTAGGTGAACACACACACACACACACACACACACACACACACACACACACACACACACACACACACACACACACACCAATACCTGACAGACAATTAGCCTTACACGCTATAAAGCTAATCGTGACCACCACACCACACTACAGCGTACACATATGTACACACATGTACCCCATGTGTACATACACGCACAGAACCCCATGTAGCGCCGAGCTCTGTAATTGGCGGGTACATGTAGAGCTCTCGGGCTACGAGCCAATGCTCTATCAAAGAAAGTTCACCAACAAGATCATTCGAGGATATGGAGATTAATTAACCATTTGGCTAACCGCGCGGAAGGGAATCATTAATATATGAGGGCGCCGGTCGGCCGAGCGGACAGCACGCGGGACTTGTGATCCTGTGGTCCTGGGTTCGATCCCAGGCGCCGGCCAGAAACAATGGGCAGAGTTTCTTTCACCCTATGCCCCTGTTACCTAGCAGTAAATTAGGTACCTGGGTGTTAGTCAGCTGTCACAGGCTGCTTCCTGGGGGTGGAGGCCTGGTCGAGGACCGGGCCGCGGGGACACTAAAAGCCCCGAAATCATCTCAAGATAACCTCAAGATAACCTCTAATCACTCTTGCCCGAGAGACTCGTATATGTGTATATTATGAGGGATTTACATAGGGATTCCTTGAGTATTTCCTTAGATATTATACCCTGGAAACACAAACCGAAACTGTCTCTATTTTCCGCTTGTTACAACTTGTAATAGAGTTGTTACATCTTGGCTTAACGTGTTTATGACGTATTTGAACGTTGTTACAACTTGCTATATTGGTTGTTATAACTGGTTAGGAGGTGTTAAAACTTGTTCGAACGTTGTACCAACGTCGTAGTTTCGGTGTGTGTTTGGTGGGTAATCTCTTGTGAGGGTTAGATGCTGAGGGAGTTTGGAGGGAAAGAAGGAATTATTATGGAAAAGCACCAAGCCATTACGACTATATAGCACTGGGAAGGGGTCAGGATATGGGATGGGACGGGGGGAAAGGAATGGTTGCCTAACCACTTGTTGGGACGGTCGGGGATTGAACGCCGACCTGCATGAAGCGAGACCGTCGCTCTACCGTCCAGCCCAAGACGGAAGGGAACTATCAGGTCAAAGCACCAAGCCATTACGACTATATAGCACTGGGAAGGGGTCAGGATATGGGGTGGGACGGGGGAAAGGAATGGTTGCCCAACCACATTATTCGTTGAGATAATGATTCTTTTTTTCTGTATACTGTGAGGCATTTGTGTGGGGTTTTGTGGGTGTGTGGGTACTGTAGTACTAGGTGTGCTTGCGGGGGTTGAGCTCTGGCTCTTTGGTCCCGCCTCTCAACTGTCAATCAACTGGTGTACAGGTTCCTGAGCCTATTGGGCTCTATCACTCTGTGGGAGTGTGTGGGTGTGTGTGGGAGTGTGTGGGAGTGTGTGGGTGTGTGTGGGAGTGTGTGGGTGTGTGTGGGAGTGTGTGGGTGTGTGTGGGAGTGTGTGGGAGTGTGTGGGTGTGTGTGGGAGTGTGTGGGTGTGTGTGGGAGTGTGTGGGTGTGTGTGGGAGTGTGTGGGAGTGTGTGGGTGTGTGTGGGTGTGTGTGGGTGTGTGTGGGAGTGTGTGGGTGTGTGTGGGAGTGTGTGTGGGTGTGTGTGGGAGTGTGTGGGAGTGTGTGGGTGTGCGCGGGTGTGGGTGCGTGGGAAGGGAAAGGAATTCAGGAAAAAGCACCAAGCCATTACGACTACATACCACTTATAATTGATCAGAATAAAGAGATGAGACGGGGTGAGAAAAAAACGGTGCCCCAACGCCTTATGGACAGTCGGGGATTGAACCCCGACCTGCATGAAGCCAAACCATACCACCGCCGTTCCCACAGAGGAGCAATTTCTCATACATTAGCGAGTTGAGACGCGGTTTATAGGGTATCGAGTTGCATGCGGTGTTCATACGAAGGGTTAAACGACACTTGAAGCCTTCAGGGACCCGGCCCAGATTGCATGGGCTTCTGGCATGCAAGTTCTTGCAACTCCCACGGTATTAGCCAGGGAGGGAGAGGGAAGGCAACTATCAGGGGGAAAGCGCCAAGCCATTACGACTATATAGCACTGGGAAGGGGTCAGGATTTTGGATGGGACGGAGGGAAAGGAATGGTTGCCTAACCACTTATGGACGCTCGGGGGATTGAGCGCCGACCTGCATGAAGCGAGACCGTCGCTCTACCGTCCAGCCCAAGACGGAAGGGAACTATCAGGTCAAAGCGCCAAGCCATTACGACTATATAGCACTGGGAAGGGGTCAGGATATGGGATGGGACGGGGGGAAAGGAATGGTTGCCTAACCACTTGTTGGGACGGACGGGGATTGAACGGCGACCTGCATGAAGCGAGACCGTCGCTCTACCGTCCAGCCCAAGACGGAAGGGAACTATCAGGTCAAAGCACCAAGCCATTACGACTATATAGCACTGGGAAGGGGTCAGGATTTTGGATGGGACGGAGGAAAAGGAATAGTGCCCAACCACTTGTGGACGATCAGAGGGACAAGGAAAGAGAGGAATAAAGACGGAGATGAAAGAAGAGTTAAGAAAGAGGAAAAAGAGTGTAAGAAAAGAGTGCAAAATTAAAGGAAAAGGGTAAGGATAATAAACTCGTATATAAACAATGGAAAAATGACGGAATTATAAAAATGTCGATAAATGATAGGGAAGAGTTTGGAGAAATAGAAGCTTATTGGAAAAGGGGAAAGAGAGAGAGAGAGAGAGAGAGAGAGAGAGAGAGAGAGAGAGAGAGAGAGAGAGAGAGAGAGAGAGAGAGAGAGAGAGAGAGAGAGACAGAGAGAGAGAGAGACAGAGAGAGACAGAGATAGACAGAGAGAGAGAGAGACAGAGAGACAGAGAGACAGAGAGACAGAGAGAGAGAGACAGAGAGAGGAGGTAGAGAGGTAAAGAGAGAGAGAGAAATAGAGAGACACACACACACACACACAGACAAAGAGACAGAGACAGAGAGAGGAGGTAGAGAGGTAAAGAGAGAGAGAGAGACAGAGAGAGGAGGAAGAGAGGTAAAGAGAGAGAGAGACACACACAGAGAGAGACAAAGAGAGAGAGACAGAGAGAGAGACAGACAGAGAGAAAGAGAGAAGAGAAAGATAAAGAGATATAAAGAAACACAGAGCTAAGAAGGAGAAGAGAAACCCAATAGAAAGTCAAGATTGCTCCGTGAGACAAAGAAAAACTTCAGAGACTTAAGACAAAAATAATAATTTAGAGAGAAAGTTTTGTGTGGGGGTGAAATGGTCGAAGCTTCAATGACGGAACGAAAAGGTCAAGAAAAATGCCTTAAGATGGACACTCTGAGGTCAGGAAAGATTAGTAGCACATTCCCCTGGGCTGTAGGCGGCTCGAACCTGGACCCGCATGTATGTGAAGCCGAAGCCCTATCGACTGGGCCATGAGTAGACCTAATAAGTTTTTAGTAACATGTTTAGACACGCAGCTCCAGTTAAGGTATTCCCCTTTGTGGTGGACGGTAGAGCAACGGTCTGGCTACATGCGGGTCGGCGTTCAATCCCCGACCGTCCACAAGTGGTTGGGTAACCATTCCTTTCCCCCCGTCCCATCCCAAATCCTGACCCCTTCCCAGTGCTATATAGTCGTAATGGCTTGGTGCTTTCTCCTGAAAATTCCCTCCCTCGTCTGTGGCGACGTCGGACGTTCATTTAGACGTTTTGACGCGTTCATAAGGCAATAGTGGGTGTTAGGTGACGCAAAAGTGGGTGTTAGGTGACGCAAAAGTAGGCGTGAGATGACGCAAAAGTAGGCGTGAGGTGACGCAAAAGTAGGCGTGAGGTGACGCAAAAGTAGGCGTGAGATGACGCAAAAGTAGGCGTGAGGTGACGCAAAAGTAGGCGTGAGATGACGCAAAAGTAGGCGTGAGGTGATGCAAAAGTAGGCGTGAGGTGACGCAAAAGTAGGCGTGAGGTGACGCAATAGATGAAGCTAGCAACCTTGGATGCAAACCATGACCCGTTGATAACACATCTAATCCACCAATCTTCTTGGACTGAACCATCGAATGATGATTAACTCATCAATCTCATCTCAGTATTTTGAAATAAGGAACTTGTATTGACCTGCACCCCGCCCCCCTTTCCCTGAAATCAATATTTCCTTGCAACAATTGCTTGCAATCTTGCAAGCTGAAATTCCTAATGTCAATAAATTCCTGACATCAATACATCTGAATCCACTGACATCAACATCTGTCAACCCGTCAATACCTAACTGGTTATCACCTAAAAATTATGGTTAATATATATCTTCTCTGAATACTCTATATTTTCTTCCTCGAGGCTGTGGGTCCCTTCAATTGCACTATAGGTGGTACCCCTATTATATATATATATATATATATATATATATATATATATATATATATATATATATATATATATATATATATATATCGGGGATACTATTTCATTCAGCCGGACAATCGGGGATCGAACCTGGACCCCATAAAGCGTAGCTCCACCAATCTGATACCAAATAGGCTCGGAAACCTTCAGGTATCCCCAGGTGAACGGCCGTAGAGCGTCCAGCTTGAAACAGGGGACAAGGTTGTTCGAAGGAACTTGAAACAGGGACAAAGCTGTTCCAAGGAACTTGAAACAGGGACAAAGCTGCTCCAAGGAGCTTGAAACAGAAACAAAGCTGTTCCACGGAGCTTGAAAGAGACAAAGCTGTCCAAGGAGCTTGAAACAGGGACAAAGCTGTTCCAAGGAACTTGAAAGACAAAGCTGTTCCAAGGAGCTTGAAACAGGGACAAAGCTGTTCCAAGGAACTTGAAACAGGGACAAAGCTGTTCCAAGGAACTTGAAACAGGGACAAAGCTGTTCCAAGGAACTTGAAACAGGGACAAAGCTGTTCCTAAGGAGCATGAAACAGGGGTGGAGCGCCAGCCAGTGGATTCGAAGGTGGAACAGAACCGCTCGACGGCCCCCTCCCACCAGCAAGAACGGGTGGTGGTGTGGGATAGGATCGTGTTACCTCCAGAGGCTACGCTGGGATAGTCTCCCCCCCACTCTATCCCATCCATCCCTACCCTCCACTCACCGCTTGGGAGCAGTCCCAAGGTGTGTGTGCTCCAAGCAACAGCCTGGTGGACCAAGCTCTCTACATACTACTACCTTTTATTCTATATACCTGTTAGATCATTGCTAAATCTGGTACTGTTATTATATATATATATATATATATATATATATATATATATATATATATATATATATATATATATTATATATATATATATGCGAACAAGCCTGAATGGTCCCCAGGACTATATGCGACTGCGACTTTTGTCCGGTCGTGATGGTCAAGTGGATTAAGGCATCCTGTAGTTACCAGTTACGTTGCTCCTGGGCAGGTTCAAATAATAAATATACTGGAGGTAATCTTGAGGTTATCTTGAGATGATTTCGGGGCTTTAGTATCCCCGCGGTCCGGTCCTCGACCAGGCCTCCACCCCCCAGGAAGCAGCCCGTGACAGCTGACTAACACCCAGGTACCTATTTTAGGTAACAGGGGCATAGAGTGAAACAAATTCTGCCTATTGTTTCTCGCCGGCACCTGGGATCGAACCCGGGTACCACAGGATCACAAGTCCAGTGTGCTGTCCGCTCGGCCGACCGGCGTGGCGGCTACAGCGACGTTAAACTCTCTTGATGGTAAGGTAAGAACCTCGTATTAACTCCTGTAAGATGATCGTTCGAGGCTCCCAGGTAGGAGCCAGAGGTTTAGCTAGCAGCAGACAGCAGCAGCAGACAGCAGTAAAAGCAGGAGCAAAGCAGAGGAACCGGTGCACTATGGCAGCAGAGAAACACTACAAGGTCGGTAAGGTTAGTAGCGATTGCGGAGATAGAGTAACAGGTTCGAATCTGACCAAGCTCATTCCTGGAGGCAGAATCGACCACTAGGCCAGACCGCCGCTGCCCCAAGATGCAAAATTCAGCCTTACCTGTCACCGTCACTGTAGGCCTGTCTACAGTGCTACCTCCTACGACCTCCTAGGTCGTAGTCGACCTAGGCTACGTCGACCTTAGTAGGAAGTCGACGACGACCTCCTAGGTCGTAGTCGACCTAGGAGGTCGACTACGTAGACGACCTCCTACGTCGACCTTTGTAGGAAGTCGACGACGACCTCCTAGGTCGTAGTCGACCTAGGAGGTCGACTACGTAGACGACCTCCTACGTCGACCTTTGTAGGAGGTCGACGACCACCTACAATAAACTACTTACAATCTGCTACTACCAAACGACATCATTAAATCACCTTCGACGACCTGTTAGCATTAATACTGACGACAACTCCGATGCCAACGACCATTCTTAACTGTCGCCAGATCAAAGAAATAACACCTTTGAGGTAGTTGACAATCTTTTGACAATCTTCTAGTGTTATGTTTGTACTGTGAACTGTTGATTGTGATGGTGAAGTGACGTATGGTGATGGTGTGTGAGGTATGGTGATGGAGGTGTCAGGCATTGTGGTGGTGAACGATTGTGTAGTGGTGATAGTGGTAGTGTTGTACTGGTTGATGTATTGTTTATAGTTTGTGTAGTGGTGGTAGCAGGCCTGGTGGATGTAGTGGTGGTAGCAGGCCTGGTGGATGTAGTGGTGGTAGCAGGTCTGGTGGATGTAGTGGTGGTAGCAGGCCTGGTGGATGTAGTGGTGGTAGCAGGCCTGGTGGATGTAGTGGTGGTAGCAGGCTTGGTGGATGTAGTGGTGGTAGCAGGCCTGTTGGATGTAGTGGTGGTAGCAGGCTTGGTGGATGTAGTGGTGGTAGCAGGCCTGTTGGATGTAGTGGTGGTAGCAGGCTTGGTGGATGTAGTGGTGGTAGCAGGCCTGTTGGATGTAGTGGTGGTAGCAGGCTTGGTGGATGTAGTGGTGGTAGCAGGCCTGTTGGATGTAGTGGTGGTAGCAGGCTTGGTGGATGTAGTGGTGGTAGCAGGCCTGGTGGATGTAGTGGTGGTAGCAGGCCTGGTGGATGTAGTGGTGGTAGCAGGCCTGTTGGATGTAGTGGTGGTAGCAGGCTTGGTGGATGTAGTGGTGGTAGCAGGCCTGGTGGATGTAGTGGTGGTAGCAGGCCTGGTGGATGTAGTGATGGTAGGAGGCCTGGTGGATGTAGTGGTGGTAGCAGGCCTGGTGGATGTAGTGATGGTAGGAGGCCTGGTGGATGTAGTGATGGTAGGAGGCCTGGTGGATGTAGTGGTGGTAGCAGGCCTGGTGGATGTAGTGATGGTAGCAGGCTTGGTGGATGTAGGATGTGGGTGACAGTGGTTAAAGAGACGGATTGCACGGTGGGATGACGGTGTTGGGAGACAGGACACACGGTTGACGGGAGAAATTAGTCACGATGAACAACCCACCACCTTTTAGAGCAACCACCCAGGTTAAGGGGCCAAGGAAGGGGCCCCTAAGGCACACAAATATCACCTCTAGGCGCTCCAGCAGTAAGGTCTATCCTCGATAGACATGCTACAAGGGGGATAGGTCTGTCTTCGACGAATAGGGAATAGCATTTCTTAATATTGCAAACCTATCCTGAGCTAAACCTCTCAATTCTGCCTTGAAAATGGTAAGAATTATTTTGTGAGAGGTTTAGGTAAATATTTGCTACATCTCTCTCTCTGTCTGTCTCTCTCTTTCTCTCAATCTCTCAGTCTCTATTTCTCTCAGTCTCTCTCTCTCTCAGTCTCTCTCTCTCTGTCTCTATCTCAATCTCTCTCTCTCAGTCTCTCTCTCAGTCTCTCTTAGCCTCTCAGCCTCTCTCTCTCTCAGCTTCTCAGTCTCTCTCTCTCTCTCAGTTTCTCTCAGTTTCTCTCAGTCTCTCTCTCTCTCAGTCTCTCTCTCAGTCTCTCTCTCTCTCTCTCTCTCTCTCTCTCTCTCTCTCTCTCTCTCTCTCTCTCTCTCTCTCAGTCTCTCTCTCTCTCTCTCTCTCTCTCTCTCTCTCTCTCTCTCTCTCTCTCTCTCTCTCTCTCTCTCTCTCTCTCTCTCTCTCTCTCTCTCTCTCAGTCTCTCTCTCTCTCTCTCTCTCTCTCTCTCTCTCTCCATTCATCTAGGGAGCGAAAGAGTCAAAAAACCAACAGAATAGAGAGCTGGAGGGTACTGACCCAAACTAAGTAACTCTTCACATATATGTCGTGCCTAATAGCCACAACCGCACTACTTGGCCTAGTATGCAAGTTCCAATTTGCCTAACAGGCCGAATGATTTACGTCATTTTTTAAATATTTCTTTCCTGATTGCTTCCTTTCTAACAATAATTATTATATAATAATATAATATAATATGATTATTTTATATTATAATTATTAATATATAATTTATTATATTTTAATATAAATTAATTATAATTTATATTATAATTAATTTTATTATATCAACAATTTTAACGTCAACAACAATTTTAAATTAATAAATTAATATCTGTATCAAATATACAATATATATATTAATATTAATATCAAATTTCTATGTCAGTTTTGAATCAAAGACAAATAATTACAATTATATATAATGTAACGGAAAGCTGTATCATTCCATAAGAATTGTTTTTTTTAAATATTTCAGGAAAATTCGGCTTGTTAGGCAACCTGGTTTTTTAGGTACGACATATATACACACACATACACCGCGAAGCCCCGCGAGGGAGGGCTCGCGGCTGAGTGGATAGCGTTCTGGGGTCGTGGTCCTATGGGCCCGGGTTCGATCCCCGGTAGAGGCAGAAACAAATGGGCAGTTTCTTTCACCCTGATGCACCTGTTCACTTATCAGTAAATAGGTACCTGGGAGTTAGGCAGCTGCTACGGGCTGTTTCCTGGGGATGTGTGTGTATTCACCTAGTTGTGTTTGCGGGGGTTGAGCTTTGCTCTTTCGGCCCGCCTCTCAACTGTCAATCAACTGTTTACTAACTACTTTTTTTCCCCACACCACACACCCCAGGAAGCAGCCCGTGACAGCTGACTAACTCACAGGTACCTATTTACTACTAGGTAACAGGGGAGGAAAAATAAATTGGTTAGAAAGGCGGGGTCCAAGAGCTAACAGCACTATTCTGCAGATACAAATAGTAAATACAAATATTAAACACACGCTGTGAAAAAAATTAGTTACTAGGAACAGTTAATTGACAGTTGAGAGGCGGGCCGAAAGAGCAGATCTCAACCCTCGCAAGCACAACTAGGTGAATACAACTAGGTGAACACATGTCTAACCTTCGCTTGACACACTCCAGGACTCGCCCATCCATTATGTTCTCAGGGCGAATGTGAGTTTAAAACGTGGGTGACATTTCCGTAGACTTATTTCACCTGTTTACAAAATTAAATTTTTTTAATTTTGGGAGCCGGTCGGCCGAGCGGACAGCACACTGGACTTGTGATCCTGTGGTCCCGGGTTCGATCCCGGGCGCCGGCGAGAAATAATGGGCAGAGTTTCTTTCACCCTATGCCCCTGTTACCTAGCAGTAAAATAGGTACCTGGGTGTTAGCCAGCAGTCACGGGCTGCTTCCTGGGAGTGGAGGCCTGGTCGAGGACCGGGCCGCGGGGACACTAAAGCCCCGAAATCATCTCAAGATAACCTCAAGATAACCTATCTAGGAAGCTTGTCATGGAGCTTCGTCATGGACATGTCATGACAAGCCCATGGCATGACGCTAACAAGAGAAATGTCGAATAAAAACACTTGTATAATAGACAAAACCCAACATGTAAGAAGATTACAAATTCTTGAAGCAGTTCACATAAGAATAGAACCTATCATAATTATCTAAATTACTGAACCATCCTCTCTACCCACCATGAGAGTAAGAACAAGACCGGAACATGATTGATTGATTGATTGATGAAGATTAAGCCACCTAAAAGGTGGCACGGGCATGAATAGCCCGTAAGTGGTGGCCCTTTTGAGCCATTACCAGTATCAAGAGCTGATACTGGAGATCTGTGGAGGCGCGACTGCACCCTGCGTGACGGGAGATGTCTCCCGGACCAAGTGGTGACCAGATGGTGACCGGAACATGAAGATGCCAACATAGAAGACACTGCCCAACATGTTACGTCCACTACACTGATTAATCTTTGAATGTTTCTTTCCCTTTTATACTTTATTCGCCCCTATTTACGTCCCCCATTTTTACCCTATTCTTCCCCCTTTACACCGATTGATTGATTGATGAAGATTAAGCCACCCAAAAGGTGGCACGGGCATGAATAGCCCGTAAGTGGTGGCCCTTTTAAGCCATTACCAGTATCAAGAGCTGACACTGGAGATCTGTGGAGGTGCGAATGCACCCTGCGTGACGGGAGATGTCTCCCTTGTGAATGTGTTAAGATGAAGATGAAGCCACCCAAAAGGTGGCACGGGCATGAATAGCTCGTAAGTGGTGGCCCTTTTGAGCCATCCTTTACACCGTACTCTTCACCTATTTGTATCATGTACCTGACCTCCCTTATGGTATAAATCCAATACGCCTAGTACAGTCTCATTTACGGGCTATTCATGCCCGTGCCACCTCTTAGGTGACTTAATCTTCATCAATCTTACAGTCTCATCACTTGAGAATGAACCATATAGGCTCGAAACGTTGAGTAAATTTATAAATAAGTACAATACATTCTAATGTTAATTATTTCCCTTAGTTCACCTTGAACAAAGATATTTGGAGAAATTCTCTTCCAATTAAACCAAGATGCAAGAGTACCAGTGAGAGGGACAGAAGCCCTAAACAAGAAAATAATCAAAACAGAATATGCAGTCATATATATATATATATATATATATATATATATATATATATATATATATATATATATATATATATATATATATATATATGAGGGTACCACCTCTGGTGCAAGAGTAGGGACCCATAGCCTCGGAGAAAAAAATAAAGAGTACTCAGAGAAGACCCTGTGGATCCTCACTTAACACTTTAAAATAAAATCATAATAACACGACTATACAACACATTAAACAAAGGCATCAAGGAAGACAAAAAAAATCGCGTCTGAGTGTAACAAGTCGACACTGGCACTTGAGTAGGATCCAAGAGGTCCTCCTTGAGAACCAGCTTTCCTGAAAGACAGCCAGGAAAAATGGTACATTTTGGAGACTTAAGCACCAGAAGACAAGAGATTTAGCGCTACCAGACGCCGCGGAAGACATGATTAAAAAAAGGAAAAATGGTACATTTTGGAGACTTAAGCACCAGAAGACAAGAGATTTAGCGCTACCAGACGCCGCGGAAGACATGATTAAAAAAAGGAAAAATGGTACATTTTGGAGACTTAAGCACCAGAAGACAAGAGATTTAGCGCTACCAGACGCCGCGGAAGACATGATTAAAAAAAGGAAAAATGGTACATTTTGGGGACTTAAGCACCAGAAGACAAGAGATTTAGCGCTACCAGACGCCGCGGAAGACATGATTAAAAAAAGGAAAAATGGTACATTTTGGAGACTTAAGCACCAGAAGACAAGAGATTTAGCGCTACCAGACGCCGCGGAAGACATGAATGATTAAAAAAAAAAAGGAAAAATTTTACATGCCCGTCTGTGTGATTTTAAATATTACAGGTGGAAGAAAGGAGGAGGAGTAAGTGGAAAAGGAGGAGTGGAAAAGGGAGATAAGATGGAAGGGTTAAGGTGATAAGAGAGGGAACATGGTGCATGGGAAGGGAATGGAAAAGGTAGTGATTGTAGTGGAGGAGGAATTCGGGGCAAGAGAAAGAGGCGGTGGAATATGTAAGGGGGTTAAGAGGAAGTATAATAAATAAAGAATGAGAAATAAAGAATGAGAAGGATCAGCTGAGCCAAAATCACTCACACACACACACACACACACACACACACAAAATCAAAATGTTTCGTCGTTTGGCTATACAGAGTTAAATTTGGTTAGGTTGTGTTAGTTCAGATTATATTAAGGTACGACAAAGAGTGCTGGGAAGACGGGACACCACGAGCGTAGCTCTTATCCTGTAACTACACTTGAGTAATTACACTCACCCACACACACCCACACACACACACACACACACACACCCACACACACACACACACACACACACACCCACACACACACACACACACACACAATAACAATATAAATGAAAAAGAATCGGATCGCATCTCACACATTCATATTTTACAATTAAATGGTCCAGAAAAAACTTTATTTTCCCCCACAAGGCGAAATCTTCCTCAAATTTTCTCCATATCTACCGGATAGAGAAAGTTTGTAAAAAGTTGAAATTGTTAGATGTTTTCGAAATTTTAGGCCGCTTTCCCCGGTTGAGACTGGTGATATACGAGTCTTTATAGGCATTCAGGTATATAAAATTATATAATGTGTGCTCACCTAGTTGTGATTGAGGGGGGTTGAGCTGTGGCTCTTTGGTCCCGTCTCTCAACTGTCAATCAACTGGTGTACAGGTTCCTGAGCCTACTGGGCTCTATCATATCTACACTTGAAACTGTGTATGGAGTCAGCCTCCACCATATCGTGTGTGTGTGTGTGTGTGTGTGTGTGTGTGTGTGTGTGTGTGTGGACCTAGTTATATTCACCTAGTTGTGTTTGCGGGGGTTGAGCTCTGGCTCTTTGGTCCCGTCTCTCAACTGTCAATCAACTGGTGTACAGGTTCCTGAGGCTACTGGGCTCTATCATATCTACATTTGAAACTGTGTATGGAGTCAGCCTCCACCACATCGTGTGTGTGTGTGTAATTACCTAAGTGTAGTTACAGGATGAGCGCTAGGCTCGTGGTGTCCCGTCTTCCCAGCACTCTTTGTCGTACCTTAATGTAATCTGAACTAACACAATCTAACCAAATTTAACTCAGTATACAAAAAGGACAAACATTTTGATTTTGGCGTCTGTCTGTCTGTCAACCCCAAGAACTCGTAGTCTAAACAGTCTGGGATGTGGGAAAAGTGACCTTTCACCTGTCCAACGGGCTATTCATGCCCGTGCCACCTCTTGGGTGGCTTAATCTTTTATCAATCGATTCACATGTCCATTGCAAATGAGACATTAATGCAAGCGTGCGCCTAATGCAAGCACGTGCTTGCAACAGAAGTGACCGCCGGGATC
This sequence comes from Procambarus clarkii, assembly GCF_040958095.1. Classification (NCBI taxonomy): domain Eukaryota; kingdom Metazoa; phylum Arthropoda; class Malacostraca; order Decapoda; family Cambaridae; genus Procambarus; species Procambarus clarkii. The sequence continues at coordinate 26,721,819 of NC_091222.1, read as the reverse complement.
GCCTGTGACTGACCGCTGGAGTCAGGTGTGTGTGTGTAAAAACATAATACACAGCACCGCTCTTGTGCCAGGTAAGTCTACTACGGGATCACCATAGACCGTGCTACTTGCCCCGCTCCTGTGCCAGGTAAGTCCACTACGGGCTCACCATAGCCCGTGCTACTTGCCCCGCTCCTGTGCCAGGTAAGTCCACTACGGGCTCACCATAGCCCGTGCTACTTGCCCCGCTCCTGTTCCAGGTAAGTCCACTACGGGCTCACCATAGACCGTGCTACTTGCCCCGCTCCTGTGCCAGGTAAGTCCACTACGGGCTCACCATAGCCCGTGATACTTGCCCCGCTCCTGTGCCAGGTAAGTCCACTACGGGCTCACCATAGCCCGTGCTACTTGCCCCGCTCCTGTGCCAGGTAAGTCCACTACGGGCTCACCATAGCCCGTGCTACTTGCCCCGCTCCTGTGCCAGGTAAGTCCACTACGGGCTCACCATAGCCCGTGCTACTTGCCCCGCTCCTGTGCCAGGTAAGTCCACTACGGGATCACCATAGCCCGTGCTACTTGCCCCGCTCCTGTGGCAGGTAAGTCCACTACGGGCTCACCATAGCCTGTGCTACTTGCCCCGCTCCTGTGCCAGGTAAGTCCACTACGGGCTCACCATAGCCCGTGCTACTTGCCCCGCTCCTGTGCCAGGTAAGTCCACTACGGGCTCACCATAGCCCGTGCTACTTGCCCCGCTCCTGTTCCAGGTAAGTCCACTACGGGCTCACCATAGCCCGTGCTACTTGCCCCGCTCCTGTGCCAGGTAAGTTACGGGCTCACCATAGCCCGTGCTACTTGCCCCGCTCCTGTGACAGGTAAGTTACGGGATCACCATAGCCCGTGCTACTTGCCTCGCTCCTGTGCCAGGTAAGTTACGGGCTCACCATAGCCCGTGCTACTTGCCCCGCTCCTGTGCCAGGTAAGTCCACTACGGGCTCACCATAGCCCGTGCTACTTGCCCCGCTCCTGTGCCAGGTAAGTCTACTACGGGCTCACCATAGCCCGTGCTACTTGCCCCGCTCCTGTGCCAGGTAAGTTACGGGCTCACCATAGCCCGTGCTACTTGGAACTTGTTCCGAGTAGCTGAATCTATAACCACAACAGCAACAGCAAAAACGTACCCATGAGAGAGATGGGTACGCGCCTAAGGCAGGCAAAATATCAACTATTGCAAATAAAAACCTTTTCCTTAACACAAACTCGAGTCAAGCACTTGCTATCATAACACCAATTTTTTGTAAATTGGTAAAAGCATATAAATATTATTGGACAATTTTGAATAGGAAAATTATCTGAATGAGATTTGTATACTAAGAAAAAAAAATAAAAAAAAATATCTTCAGGCATATTTCTTTAATATTCTCTAACCTATTAAATAAATTTTACGAATACACATTTAATATAATGTAAATATTATATATATATATATATATATATACATATATATATATATATATATATATATATATATATATATATATATATATATATATATGTCGTACCTAGTAGCCAGAACGCACTTCTCAGCCTACTATGGAAGGCCCGATTTGCCTAATAAGCCAAGTTTTCATGAAATAATTGTTTTTCGTCTACCTAACCTAACCTAACTTTTTCGGCTACCTAACCAAACCTAACCTATAAAGATAGGTTAGGTTAGGTTAGGTAGGGTTGGTTAGGTTCGGTCATATATCTACATTAATTTTAACTCCAATAAAAAAAATTGACCTCATACATAATGAAATGGGTAGCTTTATCATTTCATAAGAAAAAAATTAGAGAAAATATATTAATTCAGAAAAACTTGGCTTAATAGGCAAATCGGGCCTTGCATAGTTGGCTGAGAAGTGCGTTCTGGCTACTAGGTACGACATATATATATAATATATATATATATATATATATATATATATATATATATATATATATATATATATATATATATATATATATATATATATATATATATATATATAATACACACAGCACTGCCAAGACAAAATACTTTTTTCAATTTAAGAAAAATGTACGAAAAAAAAACTGAAGAGAGACTTTTTGGTGTGAATTTGAAAGTCTGTTGAACCCCATCAAATAATTACGTAACATGTAAGATAGATCCTTGTCGAGGCCCAGTCGGATAATATATATGTAACTTCTCCAGAAATTACAATTTCCGGAGAACTCGAGTTATTATTAAAAAGCCACTAAACACACGGTTTCAGGAAAATGGGTGAACGTTACGAGAATGTTATGAGAACGTTACGAGAACGTTACGAGAACGTTACGAAAACCGTAGATCATTCCGTCTTTTCCTGTAAGTTCGCAGCTTCCCGGCTAAGAGTCAGTAGTTTACTGTAGACTGTTACAGGAATTAATAGTCTACTGTAGACTGTTACAGGAGTCAATAGTCTACTGTAGACTGTTACAGGAGTCAATAGTCTACTGTAGACTGTTACAGGAGTCAATAGTCTACTGTAGACTGTTACAGGAGTCAATAGTCTACTGTAGACTGTTACAGGAGTTAATAGTCTACTGTAGACTGTTACAGGAGTCAATAGTCTACTGTAGACTGTTACAGGAGTCAATAGTCTACTGTAGACTGTTACAGGAGTTAATAGTCTACTGTAGACTGTTACAGGAGTTAATAGTCTACTGTAGACTGTTACATAGCAAGGTTTACTTCCTGAAGGACTGTATTACAGTTTATTAACCCCAAATACATCTTTGAAATAGTGTGTTTGTGCAAGGTGGAAGCCAGATGCTTCGGGATAGTTTCCCCAAACTTTGCAAGATGACCCGACTGTGTGAGGGGATTGTCATAGGATGTTGGGGGCGGTGGGGGGGGGGGGCTGGGGTTAATGTCGAGCCTGATGCTTCCCCCCCCCCCCAATCACCTCACTCGTGTAAAATATTATATCCTGCTAATTTTCAGTCTCGCCGAACATCGGACTCCAGTCATACAGGGATTCCTTCCAGCATATTATTTTCCGCGCGATGATTAAATTTGAAGTTTTTGTTTTGTGGTCCTTATTGATAACAAGAGTTTAGTGTTTAGTGAAAATTTAGTGAAATTTAGTGAAAATTTAGTGAAAATTTAGTGAAAATTTAGTGAAAATTTAGTCATTGGGATAATGATTAAATTGCGAAGAGTAGGGAAGTTGAACGATAGATAAGATGGTAAATTCTATTGAAGTTGAAGATAAATGAAGGGAAGGGAACTATCAGGGAGAAAGCACCAAGCCGCTCCTGTGCCAGGCAAGTTACGGGCTCACCATAGCCCGTGCTACTTGGAACTTGTTCAGAGTAGCTGAATCTATAACAACAACAAGAAGCACCAAGCCATTACGACTATATAGCACTGGGAAGGGGCCAGGATAAGGATTTGGGATGGGACGGGGGGAAAAGGAATAGTGCCCAACCACTTGTTGGACGGTCGGGGATTGAACCCCGACCTGCATGAAGCGAGACCGTCGCTCTACCGTCCACCCCAAGTGGTTGGGCAAGGCAGATGAAGAGAAAGGGAAGTTAACTTTGAAGGCTAGAGATGGGCTAGAGAAGGCTAGAGATGGGCTAGAGAAGGCTAGAGATGGGCTAGAGAAGGCTAGAGATGGGCTAGAGAAGGCTAGAGATGGGCTAGAGAAGGCTAGAGATGGGCTAGAGAAGGCTAGAGATGGGCTAGAGAAGGCTAGAGATGGGCTAGAGATAGGCTAGAGATGGGCTAGAGAAGGCTAGAGATGGGCTAGAGAAGGCTAGAGATGGGCTAGAGAAGGCTAGAGATGGGCTAGAGAAGGCTAGAGATGGGCTAGAGAAGAGATGGGTTACATTAACAGTACTTGGGTACTAAAAAAATGGCAACAGTGATAAAGATAGTCAAGTGTAGCGTAGATGGTTAGTGTTAAGGTTGTTTGTAGCGAAGATAGTTCCAGTGATAAGGACGGTGTGTGGTTAAGAGAGGTACAGTGATAAAGATAGCGAGTGGAGAAGATGGAAATAGATGTGTGTGTGTGTGTGTGTGTGTGTGTGTGTGTGTGTGTGTGTGTGTGTGTGTGTGTGTGTGTGTGTGTGTGTGTGTGTGTGTGTGTGTAAATATATAATTGACTTCCACATACAGCTCCAGGCGCCAGATTCACGAAAGCACTTACGCAAGCACTTACGAACCTGTCCATCTTTTCTCAATCTTTGGCGGCTTTGTTTACAATTATTAAACAGTTAATGAGCTCCGAAGCACCAGGAGGCTGTTTATAACAATAACAACAGTTGATTGGCAAGTTTTCATGCTTGTAAACTGTTTAATAAATGTAACCAAAGCCGTCAAAGATTGAGGAGAGATGTACACGTCCGTAAGTGCTTGCGTAACTGCTTCATGAATCAGGCCCCAGGTTCGTAAGTGCTTGCGTAACTGCTTCATGAATCAGGCCCCAGGTTCGTAAGTGCTTGCGTAACTGCTTCGTGAATCAGGCCCCAGGTTCGTAAGTGCTTGCGTAACTGCTTCGTGAATCAGGCCCCAGGTGTCCTTCCTGAATCCCCATGCCCCATGAAACCCATTTTAGCGTCGTTATTCCTGGATTACGTTACTCCTGCCCGAAACGCTTTGCCTAATAGTGGCTTTAAGCATTGTATATGTACTAGCTCTATCTATAAATCCATCAATGTATCACACCATGTATGTATGTACTTTACCTGAATAAACATTTGAATTTGAAAATTTTGAATTTTTTGAATCACAAATGACTGTGAGGGCGTCTCCCGCCGTCCCAACGATCCTCTCTGGCTAACGCCGATCTAATTCTATAATCTATAATCCTCCCCTCGTTCATATATTGACCCTTAGAAGCAGAGTTAATGATAACCTCCCAAAAACGAAGCAATTTCCCGAAATATTGATATCTTGAGGTTATCTTGAGATGATTTCGGGGCTTTTAGTGTCCCCGCGGCCCGGTCCTCGACCAGGCCTCCACCCCCAGGAAGCAGCCCGTGACAGCTGACTAACTCCCAGGTACCTATTTTACTGCTAGGTAACAGGGGCATAGGGTGAAAGAAACTCTGCCCATTGTTTCTCGCCGGCGCCTGGGATCGAACCCAGGACCACAGGATCACAAGTCCAGCGTGCTGTCCGCTCGGCCGACCCCGCTCCTTGATAACTCACATCAAAACGATGGTTCGTATACTTCACGTGAAATTGATGCTTAAAGGTGAAGTAATTCCCTCAAACTGCTCAAGAGAAATCATACCACTTGAGACTGAGCCTACGGGGCCTCGTAGCCTGGTGGATAGCGCGCAGGATTCGTAATTCTGTGGCGCGGGTTCGTTTCCCGCACGAGGCAGAAACAAATGGGCAAAGTTTCTTTCACCCTGAATGCCCCTGTTACCTAGCAGTAAATAGGTACCTGGGAGTTAGTCAGCTGTCACGGGCTGCTTCCTGGGGGTGGAGGCCTGGTCGAGGACCGGGCTGCGGGGACACTAAAGCCCCGAAATCATCTCAAGATAACCTCAAGATGAGCACAGACTAGTTTAGAGTCATAAGGAGCGTAGTTAAGTGCCTGATTGGTGATTACTACGTCAGTGTATGAAAGTACCAGAAGACATTCTCAAACAACTTGGCTGCCAAGTGGTTCCATCGTCTATGAACGAGTCCGCAAGAGATGGGATAGAGGAAGGACTTGCTGGCCTGCATTTCGGCTCGGTGTCCCGCGGGTAAGTGTGCAGTCCTCTTGCTCGAACCCCCAATGGCGGCCACCCTTATCCCCCGCCAAAGTTACTACATACCGCCGGGCCGAAAAACCCCCAGCATTAACCACCTATAACCCCTCTACGCTCTCAGCTGAAGATAAGAGCATACGACTCAAGGTTTACACCATAATGTGACATGAGGTTAATGAATTCACAATCTTGAGATGATGATGATGTTCCAATATGATGATTGTGGTATTCTCGTGTCCATGTGACTAATAGTTGATGCGTGATCCCGCCTCTTTCTCCCCTGATTGTGGGGGGATTGATTTTTCCCGCGTAAAGTTCCCGCCCAAAGAGCCGTCCAGTGCTGCCCTCTGGCGGCCGCCCCACAAAACACGCAAGTCAACATTTCTTAATGCTAATGTAATATTAACGTTATTAATGCCGATATTTCTCATAAGAACTCGATATATTAGGACTAAATTACTTTAACCTTATGTTAGATAACGATGCCAGCAACATAGATGCTTATTATTACATTAAGACGTCATATTTAGGAGATAAGTACCTTCAAGAAAGCCTCAAGACGATTGCATGCAATCGACTTGCAAATCCACGATTACATTTCGATATCTACAGTTCCTGACTTATTGGAACATAATGAAGCCCACAATGATTGCATGTATATATAATGATATATAACTTGAAAATAGATTATAGCGTCAGCTGTTTGCGTGAGACTGTCGAATGCATAAAATGCGCAAACGATGCGCGTACGCATCTTACAGACTTCCGATAATCAAGGAAGCGAAAACACAAATGTTGAAAAGACTTTGCAAGATGAAAGTATCCGTTGTATTACGTAGCATTTCAGGAAGAGTCTTTGATGATTTTTGTGCATACTCTTCTAGAAGACTGAGACCGAAAATTGTCGACAATAAGTTGTCGGTCTCTCTGTCGAGTCAACTTTTGTCGGAGCGAATATCTCTCGGACCTGTTATTTCTACCTATTCCTATACCACCCTAGATATCTCCCGGCTACGTTTAACTGATATCGAGTGAGGGAAGATGATAGCTGTATCTTACCCCTGAAATATAAGCCGCTAAATAACAATGATAGCGAGATATCTGTCAGCATATCACACACACATACCGCTGAGCACTTAAATGCGCTTCCAAATGCATTGCCGTGAAAAAGTTTTCCCATATATTCTTAGCAATATCGCGAGATGTGAGTTGGAATAGATTTAGTTGGATGGAGAGAGAGAGTGAGAGGTGAGTAAGGGTGAAGAGTTAAGCCTACCGTGGGAGTTGCAATGTTGCAGGGTTCATCGACGAGGCTTGGAGCAGCCGTGTAGTCACAGCATCGCCTCACAGCGTAACGCCGCTGTCTTAGCGAACTTCTTAGCTCTCCTTAAGCTCTCCTTCTCGCCTCCACATGCCCTTCACTCGTTCCTCTTGTTCGTACACCATTTAATGCTCACTCTAGTGATATTCTAACGACCCGGGAGCATCCAGCACCGCGGTTAGTGAGTGAATTAGCTGTCCGAGAAAGCTTCGCAAGGTTCCCTCCGCTAGGAACGGAACTCCTCTGAGCGTGAGCTGGGAGAGTTTGAGGCTATCGGGCTTTAGTCCCGTCAGGGCGAGAGACTGAGAAGTGCTGTGAGGAGTCTCTCACTCCTCACAAGGAGTTGGAGGAGTCCCTTACGAGTGGACATTAGAGTTCCATACCTCCACGGACCAGAGGTACGTGGGAAGGGGAGTCTGCCACGGACAGAAGCGAGCAACGGAGGATTATAGTGGTGTAAGTAGAGAGAGGACGACTCAGGCGCCATTGACTACTAACTGAAGGGGGGAGAGTGCGTGTGCGTGTCACGAATTTTAGGGAGGCAAGATGGATGACTGACACGAACTAGAAGACTCTACTAATGAACCACGAACAATGACGCAAGGCCAGGACGCAAATAGCCAATAACGCAGCACGAATCACAGGGGTCCAGGACGCACAACCAAGTCAACCACGATTGACTGTCAACCTCCACAGACTGATGCGAACCACGGACTGACTGGCTCCTCTCTGCTACCCCTTATCACCCCAACAAATACACCTCCCCCCCCCACCCACCCCTCTTCCCGTATATATATATATATATATATATATATATATATATATATATATATATATATATATATATATATATATATATATATATACCCCTCTACCCCCTAACCCATTTAACCCATAAGACAAAGTAACAATCACAGCAGGAAGTACCCAACGACCCACAACATTAACCAAATACACCATTCACCACATACAACCTCCCCCCCCATTTCCCCCCCACAATGGGCCCCATTCCCCCTCCCCACCACAGCACCAATGGGCAACCGATCAAACTTCTGATATCTTTAATAGATTAAAAAAAAAATCAACAATCCCCAAACTAAGAATATATAGAGAGACCCATTTCCAAACACAGAGGAAACGGAGATTGGGAATGAGAGAGGGGGATGGAGAAGGGGAAGAGGTGGAAGGGGGTGATATGTGGAATGGCATAAGCAACAATGGAAGGAATTAAAGCCAGCAGGAGGGAGAGTATGAGACCAAACGGGGGGGAGAGAGAGAGAGAGAGAGAGAGAGAGAGAGAGAGAGAGAGAGAGAGAGAGAGAGAGAGAGAGAGAGAGAGAGAGAGAGAGAGAGAGAGAGAGAGAGAGACACACAATAAGAGACATACTGTCTGAGTAAGCAAGAGAGAGAGAGAGAGAGAGAGAGAGAGAGAGAGAGAGAGAGAGAGAGAGAGAGAGAGAGAGAGAGAGAGAGAGAGAGAATACATAGAGCAAGAAGAGAAAATATTCATGTTTGAAGGATAGAAGGAGTTAATGTTGAAGATAGGGGAGAGATTAATGGTGGAGAGGGAAGAGGGGAGAACCAGACGAGGAAGGGTGAACGAGAATGATAGAGAGGGGGAGAGAGAGGGAAGGGAAGGGGTGAGAGAGAGAGAGAGAGAGAGAGAGAGAGAGAGAGAGAGAGAGAGAGAGAGAGAGAGAGAGAGAGAGAGAGAGAGAGAGAGAGAGAGAGAGAGAGAGAGAGTCAGCAAAAGAGACATACATACTGTCTGAGTAAGCAAAAGAAACAGATAGAGACACATACAGAGAGAGAGAGAGAGAGACAAAGAGAGTGTGTCAGCATAAGAGACATTAAGAGACATACATACTCTCTGAGTAAGCAAGAGAAACAGATAGAGACATACAGAGAGAGATACAGAGAGAGTGTGTCAGCATAAGAAACATACATACTCTCTGAGTAAGCAAGAGAGAGAGAGAGAGAGAGAGAGAGAGAGAGAGAGAGAGAGAGAGAGAGAGAGAGAGAGAGAGAGAGAGAGAGAGAGAGAGAGCAAGGGGACCTCAGGTGAATGAGTAAGGGTTGGCAGAGGGGAGCAACCTGCGGTGACAAGAGTCGGAGAAATTTCCCCTTTTTTGTTTTTAATGCTCCTCTGAATTATTCGTTCATTGCAGTTGCAATTGCAACCCATTTTGCACGCCACGCTAAACCACGCCACGCTAGTGAGACGACAGCAAGCATCTCAGCCTCCACCCAAGAACACCCACTTGAGCAGCGGTCTTACACGCCAACGCCTCACACAGCTACAAATCTAAGAGTAGTTATGCGTTGCAACACATATATTAAGAGGAGAAAAACATCGAACCCCACACAAACGGGCTGACGGGATGGCCAGAGACCCGTGTCCAGATCGATCAAGACCCAGCAGTAGGGAGGGGGGGTAGGGGGGCCTGCACACACACACACACACACACACACACACACACACACACACACACACACAAACCTGCTGGGAAGACGGGACACCACGAGCGTAGCTCTCATCCTGTAACTACACTTAGGTAATTACACACACACACACACACACACACACACACACACACACACACACACACACACACACACACACCACATACACACACTGCATATCTGCCTTGTATATACAGCCAAGACTCTTAACGAAATTCTACGGGCTCACCATAGCCCGTGCTACTTGGAACTTTTTGTTCCAGGTAGCGAATCTTAAACAACAACAGCAACCTTAACTACCATTTGGGGGGGGGAGGGGGCTGTTCCGCGCTTCTTCCAACAGGCCGAGAGACAGAACGATACTTCTGTTCACTCTTAGAACTTATATATATTTCTTATATAGTCTTATATATGAACTTAGAACTGTTCAAAACTTATATGATCTTCACACTATACAAGAGAATATATATATATATATATATATATATATATATATATATATATATATATATATATATATATATATATATATATATATATATATATATATTTATATATATATATATATATATATATATATATATATATATATATATATATATATATATATATATATATAAACACCAGCAAAACCACAACTACCACCATCACTTCAACCACCTCTAACACAACTATTACCCCCCACAATCACCACAATCACCACAATCACACACCATTACCAAGTACAAGTTGAACCTCGGCTGCCCTCATTAATGAGAACACGTTCAGCATTGGCTAATAAATTAAACCAGTACACAATCCAGAGGGCCTGACGGTTGAGTGGACAGCGCACGGGATTCGTAGTCCTGAGGATCATGGTTCGATCCCCGGCGAAGGCGGAAACAATTGGAGCAGAGTTTCTTTCATCCTGATGCATCTGGTCACTTAGCAGTAACTCTCTATATGTGATCACATTACACATTACCCCTGTTGTCAGTGTGTGTGTGTGTGTGCTCACTTAGTTGTGTTTGCGGGGATTGAGCTCTGGCTCTTTGGTCCCGCCTCTCAACCGTCAATCAACTGGTGTACAGGTTCCTGAGCCTATTGGGCTCTATCATATCTACATTTGAAACTGTGTATGGAGTCAGCCTCCACCACATCACTGCCTAATGCATTCCATTTACTAACTACTCTGACACTGAAAAAGTTCTTTCTAACGTCCCTGTGGCTCATTTGGGTACTCAGTTTCCACCTGTGTCCCCTTGTTCGCGTCCCACCAGTGTTGAATAGTTTATCCTTATCTACCCTGTCAATTCCTCTGAGAATTTTGTAGGTGGTGATCATGTCTCGTGTGTGTGATCACAATACATATTTCCGGTTTCTGTAGTCATATATTTTGTTAATTATATATATATATATATATATATATATATATATATATATATATATATATATATATATATATATATATATTGGCTGTTATAAATTATAATTGTAACATAATATTAATTATTAATAATTTGTATTGTAACAACGTTCTGTCATTATTTGTATAATTACATCTCTTATTATTATTGTACTTGGGTAATTATTTTATTAATATGTTTAATGTAGCAATTAACATCTCTCTGTTGCATTTGTTGCTCTCTCATTATTTCAACTAGTTCAGTATTTCATAATATTATTAACAACTAAATACTCATTAAAATATATTAATGTTAAATTAATACTACTCAAAATAATTATAATAAAAACACAAGTATAATTAAAATCGAATAAAAATAAATTAATTTATATTGCATTATATAATTTTTCCTCATAACGGCATTTACGACATTTATGTAAATTCTATATAAGACAAAAATATAAAAATACATTTTATACAAAACAAAACTATAATCCACTATTTAAAATTAATTTAGCTTCATGAAGATCCCAAATTAAAAAAAAAAAATAATCAAAAAATGCATTAAGTGAACTCTAAAACATTCAATAAAAACTGTAGAATAAAATCAATTAACGTTCAGTCAAAATTAACAAAATTCCTCCGAGACTTGATAACGATAAAAAGTATTTAGTTGTGACAATATTAAGTCAGGTAAGGATTGGGGGGGAGGGGGGGAGGTGTGGGATTGGGGAGGGGGTTTGGGGTAGGGGTTAGAGGCTGTGGGGTGGGGGATTGGGGCAGAGAGGAGATATATGATTGGGGGATTGGGAAGATGTAAACAGCATATATATATATACCCCCCCTCCTAATCTACCCTCACATATACACACACACCCTAATCCACACTCCATAATCCACCTCCACACACCCCCCTAATCCACCCCCCACACAATCACCCCCCCTTCTGTCCAAATAATATACATTACTATGCAAGGTATAACCATGTATATATTAGTATATATTTCAAACTAATGTGCAAATTCCTGTTTTTTTGCCCTACATTATACTTCAAAAATCATGCCTATAAACCGCGATTGTTAAGAATAAAATAATTACAATGATATTTAACCCGGCCAAACAGCCGTAACCCAACAATTAAAAAAAAAAAACAGCGTCATAAATTGCCATTAAAAAGTCTCCTATTTCATATTTTTCAGTTTAATCAACTCTATTAGCGTACTTAAAATACTCACTAAACATTTAGCATATTGCATCAATTATGAATTAATCCACACACATGACACAGAAATGACAAACCCACAACTCATTTGCATAAAGCAGTTCAGTGTTGAGGGTAATAGATACCATTATTGTTCACGCCAGCTTCTAATGGAATTTATCATATTTGTGTTTTTATGTTGGTTGAAAATGGCAAAAAACTGTGGAATTTTCTCTAGCTGTTTGTTTGTTTTTGCTTTTTTATGCTGTTTAATCGCAAGGTAATTGTGTTAATTATGTCTTAAGAGTAACATTAACTGTTTATTGATACATAATTACCATCTATGCCTTTTGGGTTTGATATTATATATATATATATATATATATATATATATATATATATATATATATATATATATATATATATATATATATATATATATATATGTCGTACCTAGTAGCCAGAACGCACTTCTCGGCCTACTATCCAAAGCCCGATTTGCCTAATAAGGCAAGTTTTCATGAATTAATTGTTTTTCGACTACCTATCCTACCTAACCTAACCTAACGTAACTTTTTCGGCTACCTAACCTAACCTAACCTAACCTATAAAGATAGGTTAGGTTAGGTAGGGTTGGTTAGGTTCGGTCATATATCTACGTTAATTTTAACTCCAATAAAAAAAAATTGACCTCATACATAATGAAATGGGTAGCTTTATCATTTCATAAGAAAAAAAATAGAGAAAATATATTCATTCAGGAAAACTTGGCTTATTAGGCAAATCGGGCCTTGCATAGTATGCCGAGAAGTGCGTTCTGGCTACTAGGTACGAAATATATATATATATATATATATATATATATATATATATATATATATATATATATATATATATATATATATATATATATTGGTACTATAAACTGTTATTTTCTATATATTATTGTATACTTGAAAATGTTATTTCTACTTTCAAAATGATGGTATATTGAGAAATAATTGTCTATTAATTACCATTGAGTTTTGAATCATTGAACGTTTAATTAATTGATATGATGTCTTATGTCTATCACCTTCACGGTGATAGACTTAGAGTGTATACATGTGTATGCATGTGATAATTGCTGTTATGTATACATGTATCAAGGCGCTGTGTCATGTACTCACCTAATTGTGCTTGAGGGGCGGTGTTGAGTTCTGGCTCTTTGGTCCAAAGTATCCATGTACCTATACATGTATAAGAGGGGGTGCTGTGTCATGTATACATGTATTAGGGGGCGCTGTATTATGTATACACGTGCCTCGTGATATTAGGCAGAAGTTGTTTGTTTGTTTTAGAGAAGACAAAAAATATATATCGGTCAAATAAGTTGTAATTGCTTTATTTGTTCGTGTAAATCCCAGAACATTTTACTGTGGTAAGTTGCAAGAGTTTTATTTGTGCCAAGTTCACTGTAAAAGTTTGGTTTAAAATGATGTTTTTGTTCTTCCTCGAAATTTACAAATTATTTTGCTCAGAATAACATCAATTTAGCGAATTTTGAGTTCTTATATATATATATATATATATATATATATATATATATATATATATATATATATATATATATATGTCGTACTTAGTAGCCAGAACGTACTTCTCAGCCTACTATGCAAGGCCCAATTTGCCTAATAAGCCAAGTTTTCGTGAATTACTACCTAACCTAACTTTTTCGGCTACCTAACCTAACCTAACCTATAAAGATAGGTTAGGTTAGGTTAGGTTAGGTAGGGTTGGTTAGGTTCCGTCATATATCTACGTTAATTTTAACTCCAATAAAAAAAAATTACCTCATACATAATGAAATGGGTAGCTTTATCATTTCATAAGAAAATAATTAGAGAAAATATATTAATTCAGGAAAACTTGGCTTATTAGGCAAATCGGGCCTTGCATAGTAGGGCGAGAAGTGCGTTCTGGCTACTAGGTACGACATATATATATATATATATATATATATATATATATATATATATATATATATATATATATATATATAAAATGTTTTAGAGATCATATGTCGCTATAGTTACCTAGGATCAAAGCTTCTTCCTTGAGTGACTTTTTTGTTAAGAGGAATTTGTATATAAATCTAACTTGTTTGAATAAATTTTCTTAAATAATACAGTTATTTATTCCCGAAAGACACGGAGAAACTTTATTTTTATCATATAATATTGATATTACACACAGAAATCACAATAGCGTGATGAATCAAATGAACAAATCCACAAGAGCCGTGACAAGGGTTCGAACTTACGTCCGAGAGGATCCAAGACGCTGCCTTAATCGACTGAGCTACGACATGGTCAAAAAAATTGCAACCGGGAAATCATCCTGAACCGACAGATGTTTAATATTAATATTGTTTCGATTTGAGTTTTCGATAATTTAATATTCCTTCAAGGTCTCCCGATTAACATCAATATTTCAGGAAAAAAAATTTTAATTATCATATAATAATATCAGAAAATAGATTCATTACAAACTGAGCAGCTTCTGGGTCCCTGAAAATAGGGAAAGAGTTCTATGAGGAGATATTAATACTGCTTTCTGGCCAGACTCGAGTAAGTTAATGGTAGCGTCTTTGAGTGAGGCAAGAGAAAAAATTGGTTACTTCGAAGAAAAAGAATATTTAGCTATATATATATATATATATATATATATATATATATATATATATATATATATATATATATATATATATATATATATATAATCAGTAACTGCCTTGGAAAATATAAATTGCCTTGGAAAATTTAAATTATCATATTTTTAATTTCTTCATAACTTAGGTTGATGAAAACTACGTTATCTTACACCTATAAAAATATATAAGGTATATTTTTATTATGGTCTAATTATATGTGTCCCCTTTAGCATAATACCGGCTACCCCTTGTTTGATAATTATATTACAATGATATTTAGGTAAAAGACATCATACAAATTAGGTAATTTTTCTTTCACTCTCGGATTAACACTTGATGTAATTAAACATCATAATAGTGCCACCACCCATGATGCTAAGGGCGGTTAGTGTCACTGGTGGCAGCGGTGGGATTCACTGTCATTCTCTGTCACTGGTGGCAGCGGTGGGATTCACTTCCATTCTCTCGTTCTCTGTCACTGGTGGCAGCGGTGGGATTCACTTCCATTCTCTCGTTCTCTGTCACTGGTGGCAGCGGTGGGATTCACTTCCATTCTCTCGTTCTCTGTCACTGGTGGCAGCGGTGGGATTCACTGTCATTCTCTCGTTCTGTCACTGGTGGCAGGGGTGGGATTCACTGTCATTCTCTGTCACTGGTGGCATTCACTGTCATTCTCTGTCACTGGTGGCATTCACTGTCATTCTCTCGTTCTCTTTGACTGGTGGCAGCGGTGGGATTCACTGTCATTCTCTTGTGCTCTATCTTGCCACCACATCCTCTCTCTTTCTCATTTGCTCTATTCCTCTCTCTCTCACTTTCTTTTTCTCTCACCCCTCTCCCCTTTCTCTCACCCTTCGCTCTCTCATGCCTTCGTCTTTTCCTTTTTTTCCCTCTTCAGCCCCCATTAGATACAGAAGGCACGCAATGGGATTCTGTGTGCGTGTATTCAGCTGTCACCATACAAACGCTTAGTTAATGGGTTACCACTGTTCCTATTCAAGATAACGGGAAAGATACCTCAATCACAAGCAGTGCACTGCTATAATTTCTCCACCACACAATGACTTTCACTGTTTCGTACCAGTTCTAAAGCTTCATAACAAAACTAGGTTTCGTCACTGTCAAATACTGTTGCCAATATACATAATAAAGGCATGAAGTGTATGAATAGAAAGGCAAAGTATAGCAATTATTACTCTATACACTGAACTTGAACACATATATTGTTTTCATTTGTGCTCCAAAGTAACAAATTTATTGAAAATAAGTTATAAAGTGTGAAAAATTGTTCTGGTACTGTATTATTAATTAATATTATCATATCCATAACAAGAGCATTATTAATGCATTTATCAAAAAACTTAAAATTTATTATTTTAACTATAGGCCTCGGAGTATTTTGTAGATTCATTGTGATCAATGTCGATAGTCTTGAAGCGAGGGAAGGAGATAGTGATAACACAAGAGAGGGAGAAGACAGTGTATAACTCACAATCAGAAGCAGAGGAGACGCTATATATTAACGCAGAAGTAGGGAAACGAGCAGAAGCAGAGTGAAGAATGAGTATAAACGAAGAAGCAATAGATAAATGTAGATACATTACTAAAAATAGATACATTACAATAGATATATGTAGATACATTACTAAAAACAAATTTCAATTAGCTAGTTTTATTGATTTTTCAACAACTTTTACCGAAAGCAATCACAAGGCTCAGTTACTGGGGTGATTCACTTCCTTCAAGACTTGTCTTAATATAAGAGAAAAACAATACCAAATTGGATACAGTAAAGCTGAATTGCTGTTTCTGAAGTTTTCAGAAATTAAGATCATTGATGCTGGGTATATGTACAAGGGAATATCCAATATGTACATTATTTTATTTTATTATTTTATTTTTACATATACAAGAATGTACATAAGGAATGTGAGGATACAATTATGGTAATTACAGTCTTGTAAAGCCACTAGCACGCGCAGCGTTTCGGGCAGGAAATTATTAAATCTAGCTTTAATACCCCTCTTTATATTAATTTTCTAGCAAGAAATTACCGAGTAATTTACCTTGACAATTTGTCAGAGAATTTAGAGTAAATTATTGAGGCAGCTATAGAGCCTCTATTTGATGTCATTCACAACAAAAGTAAAGCCTTTCGACTCTCGTTTCACCACGAAACAATGTGTCATTTGAATTACGTAATATGTAGCTTTCATTGGATATGTAAACCTACATGGATAGCTATTAAACTAAGAACTGTTCATTGATAGTCTACTGTATGTTATTGATAGACTACTGTATGTTATTGATAGTCTACTGTATGTTATTGATAGACTACTGTATGTTATTGATAGTCTACTGTATGTTATTGATAGACTACTGTATGTTATTGATAGTCTACTGTATGTTATTGATAGTCTACTGTATGTTATTGATAGTCTAATGCATGTTATTGATAGTCTACTGGATGTTATTGATAGTCTACTGGATGTTATTGATAGTCTACTGGATGTTATTGATAGACTACTGTATGTTATTGATAGTCTACTGGATGTTATTGATAGACTACTGGATGTTATTGATAGTCTAATGCATGTTATTGATAGTCTACTGTATGGTATTGATGGACTACTGCAAGATACGTAATAACACCTGGCACAGGTGTTATTACCACAGGTGTGTAACTAATATGTTTTTTTGATGATTTCTGCTGTAGATGCCCAACCACTTGGTGCTGGACGGTATAGAGCGACGGTCTCGCTTCATGCAGGTCGGCGTTCAATCCCCGACCGTCCCAACAAGTGGTTGGGCACCATTCCTTTCCCCCCGTCCCATCCCAAAATCCTTATCCTGACCCCTTCCCAGTGCTATATAGTCGTAATGGCTTGGTGCTTTCCCCTTCATAATTTCCTTCCTTTCTGCAGTAGATATCAATTTTCTGTGGCGTCTCTTTACTAATTAGTTATAATGTTTCAATTAGCAATCATATCCTCACACATCCGCACAATCACATCACATCCAATCACATCCGCAATCACAATTAGCAATAATTAGATTATAAAAAAATTAATACAATTTATAATATTCAGTATTTTCAATAATGGTGTTTGTCTAAAGTCATCAATAGTAATATCCTTACTACAGCAAAACAAACGGTGTTTTTAACGCTATCACTGTCAAGCCAAACTTTTATTAATATTAATTAGTATGAATGATTCTATTACAACATTTTACGACAATGCCATTTTCATTAAATAAAAATTACGAAATTATCATAACTACATCACAAATTAATGCCCAGATCACCGGCGTAGGGACTTGCCACTACAGGCGTGTAGAACACAGTTACTCTTGCATAAATAAAGTATATTGGATCATATTGTTTTTTTATCGAGTGTTTTATTTATTAAAAGCCAAGAACATCAGTTTTCAATTGTATAGAATATATTATTTACCAAAATATATCACAAATAATTCATATTTTAATGTCTGGGGGGTAGCGTACGTTTTTGAGTCGTGAATAATTTATCCCCAGGGAGGGGGGTAGGGGGTATGGGGGAAGGGGGGGGAGTGTTGTTAAGGTTTAACTATATTGTACTATGAGATCACACCGCTCTGTGCCAGGTCAGTCCACTACGGGCTCACCATAGCCCGTGCTACTTGCCTCGCTCCTGTGCCAGGTAAGTCCACTACGGGCTCACCATAGCCCGTGCTACTTGCCCCGCTCCTGTGCCAGGTAAGTCCACTACGGGCTCACCATAGCCCGTGCTACTTGCCCCGCTCCAGTGCCAGGTAAGTCCACTACGGGCTCACCATAGCCAATCAATTATAGAGCACCAGGTACCATCCCAGTAGAGTAGTTCCATCACCGAATCTAAACTACCAAATGACCCTCAATCATCACTCGTTGACACATCATCAGCAGGATCGACATCATATATAGACTCATCGTGGTTTAGCTGGTGACGCTTCGTCTGGGAGCGACCCGGGGACGCGAGTTCGAGTCCATCGCAATGACTCCAAAATATTATCGAACTTTCAAATTATATAATTATTAATTGACTATATTTCACATACGCTATCTTGAGGTTATCTTGAGATGATTTCGGGGCTTTAGTGTCTCCGCGGCCCGGTCCTCGACCAGGCCTCCACCCCCAGGAAGCAGCCCGTGACAGCTGACTAACACCCAGGTACCTATTTTACTGCTAGGTAACAGGGACATAGGGTGAAACAAACTCTGCCCATTGTTTCTCGCCGGCGCCTGGGATCGAAGCCAGGACTACAGGATCACAAGTCCAGCGTGCTGTCCGCTCGGCCGACCGGCTCCCTATACACAAATATTAGAGCTGGGGGTCCCATCCGGCGAGTCCAGCGTGCTGTCCGCTCGGCCGACCGGCTCCCTATACACAAATATTAGAGCTGGGGGTCCCATCCGGCCCTAGCCGGCTGGGTCCGGCCTTCTCCACACCCAACAGTAAAAAATATACCCAAAATAACAAAATGCCAGACTTGGGTTTTCTACACATGAAGTTGCATAAATTTTGCGAGGAGCAAAGTTACTCATCATAAGAGAAGTGGTCGTCGCCTCACCACTCATTCCTCCAAGTCCCGCCAGATGGCATGACTTGGCCTTTGTAAAGGGGGGAGGAGGTGGGTGTGGGGTGTAGTGGGGGAGTAGTGGGGAGTAGTGGGAAGGGGAGGGGGTGCGTGGGTGGGGGGTGTGAGATGAGAGAGATGAGGAAGATTGAGAGGAATATGAAATTCTGGGAGATGAGCAGAATTGTGAGGTGTAGTATTGTGATTGTTGTTATAGATTCAGCTACTCGGAACAAGTTCCAAGTAGCACGGGCTATGGTGAGCCCGTAATAGTATAGTGAATCAGCGCCTGATTATATACAACTGTTTAAAATGATGGTGAGGTGCTATCACCATATAATCATGGGAGATCGCGATGGTGTCACGGAAGATGGTATTGACAGCGACGTGAGAGATACTGCCACAAGAGGCAGATAGTGAGACAATCAGTAGGAGCCGTGAGAAGGATTCGAACCTATGCTCTGGGTACTCCCAAGCACACGTCTTAGACCACTACAACATGACATGGTCAAAAGAACTGCAAACTGAGTTTCAACTGAAACTATCAGTAGTTTCAAAGCGTTATACGACAAAGAGTACTGGGAAGACGGGACACCACGAGCGTAGCTCTCATCCTGTCACTACCCTTGGATAACCCCCCCCACACACACACACACACACACACACACACACACACACACACACACTCACACACACACACACACACACACACACACACACACATTGATTGTTGATTGACGGTTGAAAGGCGGGACCAAAGAGCCAGAGCTCAACCCCCGCAAGCACAACTAGGTGAGTACAACTAGGTAAGTACACACACACACACACACACACACACACACACACACACACACTCACACACTCACTTAACCTCGTCTTTTCAACCTATTCTGTTAAGTCAGTTATTCTTTTTTAATGTTTTCCTCTCTCCACCTTTCTCTCTCCACCTATGTTATCACTTATTCCCAATCGTGCGGGCGGACATATGTGTGTGTGTGTGTGTGTGTGTGTGTGTGTGTGTGTGTGTGTGTGTGTGTGTGTGTGTGTGTGTGTGTGTGTGTGTGTGTACTTACCTAGTTGTACTCACCTAGTTGTGCTTGCGGGGGTTGAGCTCTGGCTCTTTGGTCCCGCCTTTCAACCGTCAATCAACAATCAATGTGTGTGTGTGTGTGTGTGTGTGTGTGTGTGTGTGTGTGTGTGTGTGTGTGTGTGTGCGTGCGTGTGAGTGCGTGTGTGTATTCACCTAGTTGTACTCACCTAGTTGTGCTTGCGGGGGTTGAGCTCTGGCTCTTTGGTCCCGCCTCTCAACCGTCAATCAACAATCAATGTGTGTGTGTGTGTGTGTGTGTGTGTGTGTGTGTGTGTGTGTGTGTGTGTGTGTGTGTGTGTGTGTGTGTGTGTGTGTGCGTGCGTGTGAGTGCGTGTGCGAGGAGGAAGATAAAAGTGGAGGTAGCAATAATGCGAGAAGTGAGGGAAGGTCTCTTGTGTGTATGTTCGTTTAGTCCATTTTATCCGCGGTGTTCGGGTGTTAATAGTTTTCTGCTGTTTTTTCAAGTCTTCCGGCGATTTTCTGGTGATTCAATTTTGCTGCCTCGATTTGTTTGAGGGCTGCGGGATTTTTGGCACTGTTTTTATTTTCAAAACTTCCAGGTTTTCACCATTGCCTTTAACTTCTGACGGGGAATTCATCGGGTTTTGTTACAGTCCTTCTTCTCTTTAGTAGCGGTGTGCTTGGGGTGGGGGAGTGTGCTTGGGGAGTGCTTGGGGTGGTGGAGTGTGCTTGGGGAGTGTGCTTGGGGTGGGGGAGTGTGCTTGGGGTGGGGGAGTGTGCTTGGGGAGTGCTTGGGGTGGTGTGCTTGGGGTGGTGTGCTTGGGGTGGGGGAGTGTGCTTGGGGTGGTGTGCTTGGGGTGGGGGAGTGTGCTTGGGGTGGTGTGCTTGGGGTGGGGGAGTGTGCTTGGGGTGGTGTGCTTGGGGTGGGGGAGTGTGCTTGGGGTGGTGTGCTTGGGGTGGGGGAGTGTGCTTGGGGTGGGGGAGTGTGCTTGGGGTGGGGGAGTGTGCTTGGGGAGTGCTTGGGGTGGGGGAGTGTGCTTGGGGAGTGCTTGGGGTGGTGTGCTTGGGGTGGGGGTGGAGTGCTTGGGGAGTGTGCTTGGGGTGGGGGAGTGTGCTTGGGGTGGTGTGCTTGGGGTGGGGGAGTGTGCTTGGGGTGGTGTGCTTGGGGTGGGGGAGTGTGCTTGGGGTGGTGTGCTTGGGGTGGGGGAGTGTGCTTGGGGTGGGGGAGTGTGCTTGGGGTGGGGGAGTGTGCTTGGGGGTGGAGTGCTTGGGGTGGGGGAGTGTGCTTGGGGGAGTGTGCTTGGGGTGGGGGAGTGTGCTTGGGGTGGGGGAGTGTGCTTGGGGTGGGGGAGTGTGCTTGGGGAGTGCTTGGGGTGGTGTGCTTGGGGTGGGGGTGGAGTGCTTGGGGTGGGGGAGTGTGCTTGGGGAGTGTGCTTGGGGAGTGTGCTTGGGGTGGGGGAGTGTGCTTGGGGTGGAGTGCTTGGGGTGGGGGAGTGTGCTTGGGGTGGGGGTGGTGTGCTTGGGGTGGGGGAGTGTGCTTGGGGGTGGAGTGCTTGGGGTGGGGGAGTGTGCTTGGGGGAGTGTGCTTGGGGTGGGGGAGTGTGCTTGGGGTGGTGTGCTTGGGGTGGGGGAGTGTGCTTGGGGTGGGGGAGTGTGCTTGGGGTGGGGGAGTGTGCTTGGGGTGGTGTGCTTGGGGTGGGGGAGTGTGCTTGGGGTGGGGGAGTGTGCTTGGGGTGGTGTGCTTGGGGTGGGGGAGTGTGCTTGGGGTGGGGGAGTGTGCTTGGGGTGGAGTGCTTGGGGTGGGGGAGTGTGCTTGGGGTGGGGGTGGTGTGCTTGGGGTGGTGGTGGAGTGCTTGAGGTGGAGGAGTGTGCTTGGGGTGGGGGTGGTGTGCTTGGGGTGGAGTGCTTGGGGTGGGGGAGTGTGCTTGGGGTGGAGTGCTTGGGGTGGGGGAGTGTGCTTGGGGTGGGGGTGGTGTGCTTGGGGTGGTGGTGGAGTGCTTGAGGTGGAGGAGTGTGCTTGGGGTGGGGGTGGTGTGCTTGGGGTGGAGTGCTTGGGGTGGGGGAGTGTGCTTGGGGTGGGGGAGTGTGCTTGGGGTGGAGTGCTTGGGGTGGGGGAGTGTGCTTGGAGTAGTGGCGCTGTGCTTGGAGGAGGAGTGAGGTACTTGGAGAAGGAGTGAAGTGCTTGAAAGCACACAGCATGGTACTACAAGGAGAAAACCGATGACCGAAGTGATTGGGCAGTACCACAGAACTTGGAGTAGGAGGAAGAGGAGGAGGCTACAAGAGAGCAAGAGGCTAGAGAAGCTAGGAGAAAAAAAAAATAATTATCTTTATTCTTTTTCACACCAGAATAGAAGTGGAATATTATCTTTAAGTCCACCACTCTGCAATATATATATATATATATATATATATATATATATATATATATATATATATATATATATATATATATATATATATATATATATTCGAGCATCTCTTAAGGATTCCACCAGCGTCTCCAGACCTTAAAAACAGCTCTTTAAGATTACGGGCTCACCATAGCCCGTGCTACTTGCAACTTTTTGTTCCAAGTAGCGAATCTTAAAGAACAAGCTCTTAGGAGCCGTTCCACAACTCTTCAGAGTCTAACTATTCCACAAATCTTCATTAATTTTTTTTTTTTAATTTTGCCCCGAGGGGCGAGTTTATTGGGCAGCGTCACTCATCTTGTGAGTGAACACACCGCCATAGTGACAGTATTGGGCAGCGCCACTCATCTTGTGAGTGGACACACCGCCATAGTGACAGTATTGGGCAGCGCCACTCATCCTGTGAGTGGACACACCGCCATAGTGACAGTATTGGGCAGCGCCACTCATCCTGTGAGTGGACACACCGCCATAGTGACAGTATTGGGCAGCGCCACTCATCCTGTGAGTGGACACACCACCATAGTGACAGTATTGGGCAGCGCCACTCATCTTGTGAGTGGACACACCGCCATAGTGACAGTATTGGGCAGCGCCACTCATCCTGTGAGTGGACACACCGCCATAGTGACAGTATTGGGCAGCGCCACTCATCTTGTGAGTGGACACACCGCCATAGTGACAGTATTGGGCAGCGCCACTCATCCTGTGAGTGAACACACTGCCATAGTGACAGTATTGGGCAGCGCCACTCATCCTGTGAGTGGACACACCGCCATAGTGACAGTATTGGGCAGCGCCACTCATCTTGTGAGTGGACACACCGCCATAGTGACAGTATTGGGCAGCGTCACTCATCCTGTGAGTGGACACACCGCCATAGTGACAGTATTGGGCAGCGCCACTCATCCTGTGAGTGAACACACCGCCATAGTGACAGTATTGGGCAGCGTCACTCATCTTGTGAGTGGACACACCGCCATAGAGACAGTATTGGGCAGCGCCACTCATCCTGTGAGGGAACACACCGCCATAGCAGCATGTACAACACTCCCCAATAGGAAGAAAACCCGCTGGGTTGTTCATCCTGTTGGCACAAATTTTCAGATTCTAACCCTTCCATTGGATGGAAAAGCGAAGACCTCAGTGCAATAGCCGGAAGCCACGTTAAAACTGGCTTTGCAATTTTGCAATAGCTGTCTATTGTACTGCAGCGCCTGCTAATGATAACCTTCTGAAAAAGGCGGGATAATCTCTAAGGCATTGATAACTATCATGGTAATGGCTGAATGACATGTTACCATCACTTTAATATCGCCTAATCATCACTGGTAAATCGCGCGCTCATCATTTCATAATGGCATTATTAAATCGCATTATAATCGATTTAAATCACGCATGGTAATCCCTAATCATAGTATTAAGTTTATACGTAAATCTCCCCCTCAAAATCTTCCGTTTAAATCGCATTAGAAATCTTCAATCATACCATTAAATCGCAATGATAATCACCCCTGATTACCTGATCAACCAGGCTGTGACTCATACGTCAGGCTGCGAGCAGCCGCGTCTAACAGCCTGGTTGATCAGTCCAGCAACCAGGAGGCCTGGTCGACGACCGGGCCGCGGGGACGCTAAGCCCCGGAAGCACCTCAAGGTAACCCCCCACACTGATAGATCTCAATGATTCTTGTGACACAGATGGACAACAGAACCCCATCTATCGCGACTCCTGTTGAGGGCCTTCCGTTGTTCCCGTTGTTGACTGTTTTGTGATAAAGGCTTACAACAGCAGATGTGGTATATACCCGGCAGTGCCCGGGGCTCCCCGGCCTCTTTGTATCTCTGTGCTTCTGTTCGTGTATATATATATATATATATATATATATATATATATATATATATATATATATATATATATATATATATATATATATATATATAATTTTAAAACATGGCACTATTATTTAAGAATTATCAGAACATTAATCTTTCATATCGTAAACATTTCTCTAATTATCAAGAACTAGAATACACCTAACTACGCTCAACCCTCTACAAGATAATGACTGAACTGCCCCGGCCGACCAATGACACTGTTCTATATAGAACAAACTATTTGTTCAATATAGAACAAACAGAAATCCTTTCTTGAAAACATGAAACTGGTCCCAGCGTGGCGACCTTTGGCATCGAGCCTCCAGCCTGTCTTATTTCCGTAGATTTTAAAGTTAATTTCTTCTTCTTGATTAAAAGTCATTACGTAGCTGGGATATGGAATAATCTCAGACCTCGTTTTCTTCCCTGTGTGGGAACTATGTCACATTCTTTATCAACTCCATTAAAAGAATAAGGGAGAAAAATCATTTTAATATTCTTATCAGAGAATGTTTTGAAGTAGAGGAGGGAGTGTAATTTTCTTTAAGATGCTCCTCTCTGCAGGTGTAATGCTGTTAAGCCTTAGTAAGCTCCTTGCCTCACCTGGGATGCACCTCCACACGCACGCACGCACACGCACGCAATCCAAGGATAGATTATTTAACACTGGTGGTACACGCACAAGGGGACACAGGTGGAAGCTGAGTACCCAAATGAGCCACAGGGACGTTAGAAAGAACTTTTTCAGTGTCAGAGTAGTTAACAGATGGAATGCACTAGGCAGTGATGTGGTGGAGGCTGACTCCATACACAGTTTCAAGTGTAGATATGATAGAGCCCAGGGGCCAGATTGACGAAGCAGTTACGCAAGTACTTACGAGCCTATACATCTTTTCTCAATCTTTGACGGCTTTGTTTATAATTATTAAACAGTTAATGAGCTCCGAAGCACCAGGAGGCTGTTTATAACAATAACAACAGCTGATTGGGAGGTTTTCACGCTTGTAAACTGTTTAATAAATGTAACCAAAGCCGTCAAAGATTGAGGAAAGATGTACACGTTTGTAAGTGCTTGCGTAACTACTTCGTGAATCTGGGCCCAGGTTCGTAAGTGCCTGCGTAACTGCTTCGTGAATTTGGCCCTAATAGGCTCAGGAGTCTGTACACCAGTTGACTGACAGTTGAGAGGCGGGACCAAAGAGCCGAGGCTCAACTTGTGGGAGAACACACACCAATCAGCTATATACTCTCTCACTTTCACTGCACTTTATCTAACTGCTATGTTCTCTCTTTGCTTGTTCCTTATTTTTCTATATTTCGGGAAGCACCCATTTGCATGTCAGTTACCCGGTCACTCAAAACCCTTCTTGTCACTCACTCTCTCTGACCCTTCTCTCTCTCTCAACCTGTTTCTCATTCTGCCACTTTCTCTCTCACCAATTCCTCTCTCTCTCACTTTCCTTCCCAATTATTATTCTCGTCCTCTCATTCTTTCTCTAGCGTATATTATTTGTATTAATTGTTTGTCTACCTCCTCTTTCTTGGTGTGTGTGTGTGTACTCACCTAGTTGTGCTTGCGGGGGTTAAGCTCTGGCTCTTTGGTCCCGCCTCTCAACCGTCAATCAACTGGTGTACAGGTTCCTGAGCCTATTGGGCTCTATCATATCTACACTTGAAACTGTGTATGGAGTCAGCCTCCACCACATCTGTGTGTGTGTGTGTGTGTGTGTGTGTGTGTGTGTGTGTGTGTGTGTGCGGGGGTGGGGGGGGTGTGGGTGTGTACTTACCTAGTTGTGCTTGCGGAGGTTGAGCTTTGACTCTTTAGTCCCGCTTCACGGCCAGAAGTGAGAGAGAGAGAGAGAGAGAGAGAGAGAGAGAGAGAGAGAGAGAGAGAGAGAGAGAGAGAGAGAGAGAGAGAGAGAGAGAGAGAGAGAGAGAGAGAGACAGACCGGCCTCCATTGTAACCAACCCACACACGGCTCCTACAAGTAGATTGATTGACAAGGATTAAGCCACCCAAGAGGTGGCACGGGCATGAATAACCCGCAACCCTACAGGTAATTAGACTTAACAGCAGCAGCCGTCGTCACTTCAGACGGGTGACGGGTGACGGTAAACACCCGGGCAGACGGTCAACCGTCACATTCATCACCGACACAAAAAAACATTGACTCATCATAAATGCGTATGTCGCGTGCCATCTTAACCACCATTCATCAAAGGGCACCAACACCTCCCCAACAGCCTAAGGCAAACCTGCCCAACACCTGCCCAACACCTCCCCAAAAGGCTAAGGCAAACCTGCCCAATACCTGCCCAACACCTGTAGGGGAAGCCAGTTTGCCTCCATGTGAACACCGGTCATTCATCCGCTTAAGGAACGCATTCATCTCTTCAATGTATAAAAACCCTGTTTTTATATAATATAAAACCCATTAACACGATTGACTTAACCAGTATACTATTTTATAACGTCATATGATGACCCAGAATATACATATATCTAATCCTATAAGAGAATGTTTATCTGTTCGCTTGTTTGTCCTTAGTTGGAGGCTAGATGGATGGGGCTAGCCTCATCAGAATTTGCAGGGGGAATGGTCTGCGGTATGGGCCGGACATAGGCTGGTCAGAGAATGCCTAAGCTAAATGCTTTAAGAAATATTAGCAATTATAAGCACACCTATAAGCACTGTGATCCTGGGTTCGATCCCAGGCGCCGGCGAGAAACATTGGGCAGAGTTTTTTTTCATCCTATACCCCTGTTACCTAGCAGTAAAATAGGTACCTGGGTGTTAGTCAGCTGTCACGGGCTGCTTCCTGGGGGTGGAGGCCTGGTCGAGGACCGGGCCGCGGGGATACTAAAAAGCCCCGAAATCATCTCGAGATAACCTCAAGATAACCACCTTGTCCATTTTCAGCGAGTCTTTTCATGGAATCAAGTGTGAAATGTGCTATTAATGTGGAGTTTTTACAGAAAGGAAAAGCTATCCTGTGCAGGGTAAAACAGAGATGGTGGAGAGTGAGGTGCAACATTGCACACCAGAAATGATAACGAAATATCATAACATAACGAAATAACGTACGAAATATCGCGATATCCACCATGACTGTCATAGACCACAATGGAGTGGTCACTTATTATTATTAACATCTTTATTGACAAAAATAATTACAATTTTGCCTAATCTGAGGATTTTGATAGTCTTATTAAAGTGAGGATAATGCTGGTATTCACTGTCACGCAGGACAGAGGGTCATACATAAGACAATAGGTCTAAACTGTAGGCTGAAGCACATATATATCACGGTTACAATCAATGTTTTAATGTGTGGATATGTGAAAACAACTTTCTATTGTGCACTGCCACACAAGGGCAGGGATGGGTTCATAAGTGATGCAGCTTAGAATATAAATAGAAATTGTTCTTCATTCTTTAAAATGGACAAGCAAATTTTGGGTAACTGCCACCGGAATGAGCAACTGGAAACACCGAACACTCTTGAAATATACAACTTGCCAAGACAATATTACAAATTCCAGTTGCAGGCGATGAGTCACAATAACGTGGCTGAAGTATGTTGACCAGACCACACACTAGAAGGTGAAGGGACGACGACGTTTCGGTCCGTCCTGGACCATTCTCAAGTCGATTGTGACGGACCGAAACGTCGTCGTCCCTTCACCTTCTAGTGTGTTAGTTCTTATAGCCACCACCACTCGCCTATCTAAGATGTCTCTTTGATAATTACTGGCCATGATTCGTTAAGGGAGGTTAAAGATATCAGCAAGATATCTCTTGATAATTGCTAGTAGATGGTTAACTAACGACTGTAGGTATGTTGATCAACAATATCATGCTATACGCGGCGTGCAAATGGTGGCAGCGGTTATCTTAAGGTTATCTTGAGATGCTTTCGGGGCTTAGCGTCCCCGCGGCCCGGTCCTCGACCATTCCTCCTTTTTCTTACACACCCCCAGGAAGCAGCCCGTAGCAGCTGTCTAACTCCCAGGTACCTATTTACTGCTAGCTGAACATGTGCATCAGGGTGAAAGAAACTTTTTGCCCCATTTGTCTCCGCCTCCACCGGGGATCGAACCCAGAACCTCAGGACTACGAATCCAAGACGCTGTCCACCCAGCTGTCAGGCGCGGTGGTATGGACAACAGTAGAATTGATTTTAAAACAGTGGAAGCTATAAAAGCATTTTATATATATATATATATATATATATATATATATATATATATATATATATATATATATATATATGTCGTACCTAGTAGCCAGAACGCACTTCTCAGCCTACTATGCAAGGCCCGATTTGCCTAATAAGCCAAGTTTTCATGAATTAATTGTTTTTCGACTACCTAACCTACCTAACCTAACCTAACCTAACTTTTTCGGCTACCTAACCAAACCTAACCTATAAAGATAGGTTAGGTTAGGTTAGGTAGGGTTGGTTAGGTTCGGTCATATATCTACGTTAATTTTAACTCCAATAAAAAAAATTGACCTCATACATAATGAAATGGGTAGCTTTATCATTTCATAAGAAAAAAATTAGAAAAAATATATTAATTCAGGAAAACTTGGCTTATTAGGCAAATCGGGCCTTGCATAGTAGGCTGAGAAGTGCGTTCTGGCTACTAGGTACGACATATATATATATATATATATATATATTTATATTAACAGTTAAAGATGGATATTATCCTTATAGGATGGATAAGACACAATGTTGGTGATATAGGGTGCGTTAGGATGAAGCAGGGTGAGTCAGGATGAAGCAGGGTGAGTCAGGATGAAGCAGGGTGAGTCAGGATGAAGCAGGGTGAGTCAGGATGAAGCAGGACGATGCAGGACGATGCAGGATGAAGCAGGATGAAGCAGGACGATGCAGGATGAAGCAGGGTGAGGCAGGATGAAGCAGGACGATGCAGGATGAAGCAGGACGATGCAGGATGAAGCAGGATGAAGCAGGACGATGCAGGACGATGCAGGATGAACCAGGATGAAGCAGGACGATGCAGGATGAACCAGGATGAAGCAGGATGATGCAGGATGAACCAGGATGAAGCAGGATGAAGCAGGATGAACCAGGATGAAGCAGGACGATGCAGGATGAAGCAGGACGATGCAGGATGAACCAGGATGAAGCAGGATGAACCAGGATGAACCAGGATGAAGCAGGACGATGCAGGATGAACCAGGATGAAGCAGGATGAACCAGGATGAAGCAGGATGAAGCAGGATGAAGCAGGATGAACCAGGATGAACCAGGATGAAGCAGGATGAACCAGGATGAAGCAGGATGAACCAGGATGAAGCAGGACGATGCAGGATGAACCAGGACGATGCAGGATGATGCAGGACAAGGCTATAGTGAGGCAAGACAGCCAGGCTACAAGACCAGTGGCTCTACACACCACTGATGGTGTGCTGATAGTGTTCACCTCCTCATAATGCATGACGTTATCTGATACTACACCTTCACCCTCGCCTCCTTGATGGTGAGCAAGTGATGGTGACACCCCAGGCGACGGGACTCAAGTGATAGTGACTGCGCTTATGTGATGGTGCTCACTTAGATGGTGACTGAAGCAGTGAGAGGGTTTAGTGATAGCTGAAGAGAGTGAGCAGCGGTGAGCGATAGTGAGTAATGGTTATAGAAGGTGAGCGATAGTGAGCAATGGTTATAGAAAGTGAGTGATAGTGAGTAATGGTTATAGATGGTGAGTGATAGTGAGTAATGGCAGGCCAAGGAGAAAATAGATTAGAGGTGAACACGCATATCAGTGACTACACAGGTTGTAAAAAAACGCACACACGCACGCACGCTCGCACTCACACTCACACACACACGCGCACACACACACACAATCAACATACCTGTTGATTGACGGTTGAGAGGCGGGACCAAAGAGCCAGAGCTCAACCCTCGCAAACACAACTAGGCGAGTACACACACACACACACACACACACACACACACACACACACACACACACACACACACACACACACACACCGAAAACATCTCTGAATATAAAAATAAACAAATCACATTACACAGAAAGAGATAATGAAGACCACGACAGTGAAGACAGTGAGGGTGGACAGGTGCATGGGGGTGAAAGGGAAGGGGATAAGGGGGTGAGAAAGGGGTAGATAGGGTGGGGGTGAGAACAATGCTAACCAACACCAACTATAATAGACAAGATGAGGTAGAGAAAACCCACACATCAAGTGGCCTGATAAACAGCTATTCCTTCCCTTTCCTTTCCATTTTCCCCCCTTCCTTTGCCCTTTCCCTTTCCCCTCTTACCTTTCTTTACCCATCTCTACCTTTCCCGTCTTCTAATCGCTCTCAAAGCCGGCTTCTAACATTTTAAATGGGAGCCGAATGCCCTAATGTCATCTTCACTTTTCACAATTCTCTCCTTTAAGTTAAAGAGCATTGATGGATCAATCTTAACTCGGCATATCTTAAGTCCATCTCAGCCTAAATCACCCCCCATCCAAGCCTAGCAAATCCTAGCCAAGCAAATCCTACCAGGCACAAACCAAGCCTGGTTTGTGCCTCCGAGAGGCTACGGGATCCAGTAAGTTCAGTAGAACTTCGGTTTCAACCCTTTTTACCCTGTCGTAGCTCAGTCGATTAAGGCAGTGTCTGGGATGCTCCCGGACGCAGGTTCGAATCCTCGTCACAGCCCTTGTGGATTTGTTCATTTAAATCCTACCTAGACTCGTTTTATCCTAACCTCTCCCCAACTCCATCTCATCCAAGCTTCGCTCAGCTTGGCGCAGCCAATCCAAGCTAAGCTCAAGCTAATCCAGCCCGAATTTACCCAGACCAGCAGAGTGCAGAGTTAGCTAGGCGGACGTGAGGCCGGCCAGGTGGCAGACGCAGACTCATCAATATCATCAATGTGCAACTAGAGGCGTTCATCAATGCGCATCACCCAGCCCGGGTTACCTAGGAGCCGGTCGGCCGAGCGGACAGCACGCTGGACTTGTGATCCTGTGGTCCTGGGTTCGATCCCAGGCGCCGGCGAGAAACAATGGGCAGAGTTTCTTTTCACCCTATGCCCCTGTTACCTAGCAGTAAAATAGGTACCTGGGTGTTAGTCAGCTGTCACGGGCTGCTTCCTGGGGGTGGAGGCCTGGTCGAGGACCGGGCCACGGGGACACTAAAGCCCCGAAATCATCTCAAGATAACCCTTATCACCTGGTGCTCCGTGGGGGCAACAGCCATGGAAGGGAGGGTATAGGGGTTAGGGTAGGCGTGGGTAATAGGGGGTAGGGGTTTAAGGGGAAGGGTGTGCGGAATAGGGAAAGGAGTGTAAGGGGGTGTCAATAGGAGGTGAAAATAGGGAGACAGTGGGGGAAGAGGAGAATGAATTACAGGATTTGAGACACAAAGAAATGGGAAAATGAAGCAGTAGGAAAAATAGGATGATAAAGGGTGTATAAAGGGCAGAAATAGGGGGAATAGGGAGATGGAGAGGGGGAGGGTTGTCCACTATATGGGGGAAAGAGTGTGAAGGAAGGGAACTATCAGGGGGAAAGCGCCAATATATATATATATATATATATATATATATATATATATATATATATATATATATATATATATATATATATATATATATATATATACACACACACACACACACACACACACACATCCAGACGACGTCTTAAACTCCTCAATAAACCAACAAAAAAAAATCTTAAATCTATAAAACGGAAAGGAAAAAAAATCTAGCGTTTTTCTAAGTCCTGCGGATTACACCCATGACGTTCGTGAGCGATCCGAGACAGACATTGACGAAATAATAATCCCCGAACGCCGATTTAGCTTTGTTTTTTTAATATTTCAATTACAAAAATATATTACATTGATGGAACAAAGAAAACGAGGTAGAATTTGTATTATAAAGTAGCAATTTGTGGCATTTTTTTTACAAAATTACAAAAAAAAAAATTGTATCTGGGATTATAATATATGAAAAATCGTAATGTAAGATTTCAAACTTTAGATGTATTTAGTTTTTAATAATTATTTTTATACAAATTTGCATTAGGCATGATATAATATTTGATTTTGATAATTAAAATAATTCCCTGACTATTATCAATAATATATATTCGTGCGTAATAATTATCTATGATAATTCGGATAATAATTAAAAACATGTTGTATATACATTTGTATCCACTATCTATAATAAATAATAATTTATGCCCACTTATAATTATTCTATAATTGTTATATTTAATAAAATCCAGTTTAGGATAAAAATATGCCTCAAAAATCAAACTGAAAATTTAATTGCCAATATAATTGAAAATGAGTATTAATTAAAAAAAATCTGAAATTAGTTTATTGTCGCAATTATAATACGTTCTGAAAGGCCTTGGAGGCAATCTAAAAGGATAAGAGATAGACTAAAAGTGAACTATCCTTTTCCTTGCATTCATTCCATCGCGAAGGGGCCACAGAGCCTTGTCCCATCCGGTTTGGCTTTCCCAATTGAGGCGTCGAGCCGATATTTGCGTATCTAGACCCAAGATTAAGATGATTTTGAAGAAAATGAAAAGGAAAAATGACAAAATAGGAATAAGGCAACACCGTTATACCATGCATAAATAATAATTAAAAATATTAATAAAAAAGAGATAATAAGGGAATAATGAGATGAGAATACAATGAAATAAATAATAATTCATTAGGCATTAAAGCTGTTTGTAAACATTGTATAGAAGAGCGAATCAGGAGTCTCTGACAGTTGGGAGAGAGACAGAGAGACATACACACACACACACACACACACACACACACACACACACACACACACACACACACTAGGGGTCTCGTAGCCTGGTGGATAGCGCGCAGGATTCGTAATTCTGTGGCGCGGGTTCGATTCCCGCACGAGGCAGAAACAAATGTGCAAAGTTTCTCTCACCCTGAATGCCCCTGTTACCTAGCAGTAAATAGGTACCTGGGAGTTAGTCAGCTGTCACGGGCTGCTTCCTGGGGTGTGTGTGTGTGTGTGTGGTGTGGGGAAAAAAAAGTAGTTAGTAAACAGTTGATTGACAGTTGAGAGGCGGGCCGAAAGAGCAAAGCTCAACCCCCGTAAAAACACAACTAGTAAACACACACACACATCAGGCTACACATTACCTTCAAAATTAACTAATTACCATCGGGGATAACGTGCTAATTTAACAATGATTACTGTTGATACAAATTAAATAACACAGCGATTAAGTCAGATTTCTCAATGTTCATTTTTAAATAATATATTCACAGTGTGTATTTACCAGAACTAAACCATATTATATATATATATATACATATATATATATATATATATATATATATATATATATATATATATATATATATATATATATATATATATATATATATATATATATATATATGTCGTACCTAGTAGCCAGAACGCACTTCTCAGCCTACTATGCAAGGCCCGATTTGCCTAATAAGCAAAGTTTTCATGAATTAATATATTTTCTCTAATTTTTTTCTTATGAAATGATAAAGCTACACATTTCATTATGTATGAGGTAATTTTTTTTTATTGGAGTTAAAATTAACATAGATATATGACTGAACCTAACCAACCCTACCTAACCTAACCTAACCTATCTTTATAGGTTAGGTTAGGTTAGGTAGGTTAGGTAGTCGAAAAACAATTAATTCATGAAAACTAGGCTTATTAGGCAAATCGGGCCTTGCATATTAGGCTGAGAAGTGCGTTCTGGCTACTAGGTACGACATATATATATGTATATATATATATACATATATATATATATATATATATATATATATATATATATATATATATATATATATATATATATATATATATATATATATACTCATTCCTTTTCACAATATGCAAATTATCAAGACAAACGAACCCAAAACTAATATTCTAGTTAGATAACTCTCACTTATACAATGCCTTCCAGATGCGTATTAATTACAAAGAAAAAGATATTAATATCACTGATTAGTAATTAAGAAAAACCACAAATGATATCGAATTCTAATGCAGGAGAGAATCCAATGCATTTGGGCGACTGGATATCATCAACTAATTCCTCGTTATCTTCAGGCACTGCTACTCATCACCCCCCCCCCCAGAAACAGCCATTGTTGTTATTAAGATTCGTTACCTGAAACTAAAAGTTCCAAGTAGCACGGGCTATGGTGATCCCGTGTTGGTGGGTTTATTACAGCCTCCACAACCTTCCACCTCCGGATATTGTTCAATAACAACCCTTACAACCCCCAAAGAAACAGTTTAAATACGCTTATTATAGTCCTCCCCCCCCAAAAAAAAAAAAAAAAATTAGTAACATTAGAAATCCCCCAGAAATTTTTTAATAACATTCATTGCAATAAATTATAACTACAATATATACATCAATAACAAATACAATAACGTTGACAACGGCCACAAAATTGTTCATAATTAATTTATAAAAAAAAAAAAAAATTATACATTAAGGAAGTCATAATTGTCAAAAAAAATGTCAATGAAGATTCTTCATTTATAAACCTTTTTAGAAGGAAATATTTTGACAGAAAAAACTTTTAATAAAGGTATACACAAATTAGTGTCGAAATTATATATTGTTATCGTAATTAGGATAGCATAGAGGTTTAATAACAATAGGTTATCTTGAGATGATTTCGAGGCTTTTTAGTGTCCCTGCGGCCCGGTCCTCGACCAGGCCTCCACCCCCAGGAAGCAGCCCGTGACAGCTGACTAACTCCCAGGTACCAATTTTACTGCTAGGTAACAGGGGCATAGGGTGAAAGAAACATTGTCCATTGTTTCTCGCCGGCGCCTGGGATCGAACCTAGGACCCCAGGATCACAAGTCCAGCGTACTGTCCGCTCGGCCGACCGGCTCCCCAGTAAGATAAATCTTTGGGGGAATACAGGGCTATACACCCTATTTACCCCTCAGAGTCACGGATAGGTAAGTACTGGTAGTTAGTACTTAGTTCCGGTACTCTCACAGGAATGCTAAATGCTGATACCTGCTTGATGGGGTTCTGGGAGTTCTTCTACTCCCCAAGCCCGGCCCGCAGGCCAGGCTTGACTTGTGAGAGTTTGGTCCACCAGGCTGTTGCTTGGAGCGGCCCGCAGGCCCACATATACCTGCTTGATGGGGTTCTGGGAGTTCTTCTACTCCCCAAGCCCGGCCCGAGGCCAGGCTTGACTTGTGAGAGTTTGGTCCACCAGGCTGTTGCTTGGAGCGGCCCGCAGGCCAGGCTTGACTAGTGAGAGCTTGGTCCACCAGGCTGTTGCTTGGAGCGGCCCGAGGCCAGGCTTGACTTGTGAGAGCTTGGTCCAACAGGCTGTTGCTTGGAGCGGCCCGAGGCCAGGCTTGACTTGTGAGAGCTTGGTCCACCAGGCTGTTGCTGGGAGCGGCCCGCAGGCCAGGCTTGACTTGTGAGAGCTTGGTCCACCAGGCTGTACTCTCTGACTCACGGGAATACTTAGTGCTGTACTCACACACTCACAGGAAGTAACACGCACATCCCAACACAGACAAAGAGAGAGGGGGAATCGGATATACAGATTTAAACACAAACTCTTTAATAATAACACATAGACTCATTCATAGGTAGACTCAAGACTTACATATATACAGACGTTCAGGTGATACAAATATGTACGACCAGACTGATTTAGACTGTCAAAGTTAACGATTCATAGTTCTCAGCTTTGCTGTGATCAGGCGAGCTGTTGGCAGGCATGTCAACTGCTGTCAGGCCTCTGTCAACTGCTGTCAGGCCTGTCAACTGCTGCTAGCCTTCCACCAGCTATTGCTAACCTAATAATAACGATTGTCAAGCTTCCACCATCTACTGTTGTCCCTAAATCAGCCGCTGTCAACTTGCTGTCAAGATG
Source organism: Procambarus clarkii (assembly GCF_040958095.1). Taxonomy (NCBI): domain Eukaryota; kingdom Metazoa; phylum Arthropoda; class Malacostraca; order Decapoda; family Cambaridae; genus Procambarus; species Procambarus clarkii. The sequence continues at coordinate 26,685,116 of NC_091222.1, read as the reverse complement.
TTATGTCTACAGGCAACTGTTTTCAGCCTTTATTTAGGTTTGGGATACTGTTACACTAATTTCAAGAGCCTCCCTAGCCATCAGTCATCCACAAGCAATCCAATAGTTATCCATCAGCATCCGACAGTCCATTAACCAGTCAGCCTTTCACCCGTGTCTGTCAGCCTTTTCGTCACAAGTTTTTCGTAACACACACACACACACACACACACACACACACACACACACACACACACACACACACACACACACACACACACACACAGCCACACACACACACACACACACACACACACACACACACACACACACACACACACACACACAGCCACACACACACACACACACACACCCACATACACACACACTCTAGCCTCATCCAAATTTGCAGGGGGAATGGTCTGAGGTACGGGCCGGACATAGGCTGGTTTGAGAACGCCTAAGCTAAATACTTTAAGAAATATTACCATGCATATCACCCATTCCATTCCCCCCATTCCACTACCACCACTAGTACCACTACCACCCCCGACCTCCTTACACCTACCACAATTCCCACAACCAGTCCTACCACCTCCACAACCATCTCTTACCCCCCCCCCCCACCTTCCTTACGACCATCACCAGCTGTACCCACCATTAGTGGGGAGCTAAGGGGATCCACCCACCTACGATCCACCTATTGGGGTCATTTGGGGTCCACCCACCTGGCGAGGACCCCACATAACACAAGGTAGTGGCTGTGAATGGAGAGGTTTACTTAAAATACGAAGAAACTT
>NC_091222.1:26671837-26676837 GCF_040958095.1 Procambarus clarkii | reverse complement strand
ACTTCTTCCTCTTAAGAGAGTCAAGGTCACTTAATGTTACGTGCTGGAGTTGTGTTACGTAAGTGTTCCGTAGTGGTGGAGCACTGACTGCGACGTAAGTGTTCCGTTGGCGTCTGTGTGGATAGCACGGTGCACTAAGCAATTTTAATGTTGATTTAAAATCCTGAAGTGACATCAAACTGGGAGGAGATGTTGCAATTAAGTTGCAGAAAAAATAAACTCATTTTCTGGGTTGCTTTTCAAGGATATAATTAGTGGTGATATCAACAAAGGACTTATTATTATTATTATTGAATTAAATATAATTATTTTTTGAAAAATGAATAAACTCGAATACAAAGAAAGAGTTTGATGTGATGTTTTACAAACATCACACAATGTATATACTCAACACTTACCCTCACTATACTCACTCATGCCTCACTAGAAATCCCTTACTCATACTCTACATTACTACAAGAATTTACCACACAAGAGGTACAACAATGAACAAATCCACAAGGGCCGTGACGAGGATTCGAACCTACGTCCGAGAGCATCCCAGACGCTGCCTTAATCGACTGAGCTACGACATGGTAAAAAGAATTGCAACCGGGAAATGAACTTGACCTACTACGGATCCTGCAGCCTCTCCGAGACTAACAAACAATTTCAATGTACGACTTTTCAGAAACATGAAGGCAAAAATTTCAACTAATTTGGCCAACAAATTAATAACCAAATTACAACCATCTCAACGATTAAAATATATTATAAATAGATAAAATTGGCATTCATTAAACTTTCAGGAAATCCTAATTGTAAATCTTAACTTAGTTCTAGTTTGCAACATCACAGGTGATAGCAACAGTTATAATAATATGTGATAAAAATCCTCAAATATGTTATTTTTTCAGTTTTATGTAAAAGATTTACATAAAAATCCTCAAATATGTATTTTTTTCAGTTTTATGTAAAAGATTTACATAAAAATCCTCAAATATGTATTTTTTTCAGTTTTATGTAAAAGATTTACATAAAAATCCTCAAATATGTATTTTTTTCAGTTTTATGTAAAAGATTTACATAAAAATCCTCAAATATGTATTTTTTTCAGTTTTATGTAAAAAATTTACACCAAGTCTTTCTCACCCTCCTGAGTGCTTAGTCAAGGTCTAAGTATGTGTTGTGATTTACATCTCAACAACTAATCGTTATTAGTCGTGATTGGTCGTAAAGATGCAATTCTCGTCCTAATCACACAATCAGACCTTGACAAAGCACTCAAGAGTGTAAAACAGCTGGTGTAAATCTTTTACACTAAACACACAGAAACGTAAGTGTGGATTTTAATCCCGTATCATTATATTTGTGAGAAGACATTACTATTACTTTATATTAATAATATTAATAACAAAATGACCTTCTAGAACAAGGGTGAAGAACCTGCTAAGTGGAATATGGATTCCCTAACACGCAGGGCTCCCCTAGCATACTAGGGGAAGCATCCCCTAGTATGACCCTTAGATATCCTAGGGGTTGCCTATGGGGCTCCTTAAACCCCTAGTCTATAATGTCTTCAGTAATGACATCTTCTGTATGTTACTGAGAGGTACTTCAGTGACATCCTGAAGTTAATATTAGAGTCCAATGTTATTACAAGTCGAATAATGAACCACTAGACCACCACAGACATGATAAAAGTCATACAACCAGATTTCTACTGAAATCACAGCATGTCTGAAGCTAATATTAACTTCAGTGACATCCTGAAGTTAATATTAGAGTCCAATGTTATTACAAGTCGAATAATGAACCACTAGACCACCACAGACATGATAAAAGTCATACAACCAGATTTCTACTGAAATCACAGCAAGTCTGAAGCTAATATTAACTTCAGTGACATCCTGAAGTTAATATTAGAGTCCAATGTTATTACAAGTCGAATAATGAACCACTAGACCACCACAGACATGATAAAAGTCATACAACCAGATTTCTACTGAAATCACAGCAAGTCTGAAGCCCCTCCTAATAAAGCCAGTTCAAGTTTTTGCGTATGACCCACAAAGGCCAGACTTCCCGTGATTTCAGTAAAAATCCGGTTGTATGACTTTTATCATGTCAGTGGTGGTCAAGTGGTCGCGTACGCGACTTGGCAATGCCTAGGTCGTAGGTTCGTACCCACCAAATAGCCCTAATGGATTTTCTCATTATTATTAATTGCATTAGAAATAGAGAATGAATTATAATTTTTTAATTACTATTAATCATATTACCAATATTCCTTTATTTTTTAATATATTATATACATTATTATATGTGTTTTAATATATGTAATCGCAGTGTACTAATAGATATACTCCCACTGCTTAGTGCATATATATTTTGAGAGTATACCTCACTCATACCTCACGAGTATGCTGGGTATAATTGGACACTATAGGTGGTGATCTACAATATCTTTAGTGCCTTGAGTATAGCATGTCATGGTCCAGGGGGGGGGGTATATGGCATGCATCTTTCATTTACATAAACGCTAAAAAAAATTGTAGACGCAGGTTCGATCCCACTGCTGTGCTCCACCGATATTGCCTTTATTATTATTATTAATGATTATTATGTCTGTTTAGGAATTCACAATCTAATTCAGTCATTTATGGAATTTTGGGGTTCCATAAGAGGCAAATGTGGCTAGTGGAATGGAGCAGTGTTGTTCTATCTGTCCCTCTTTCTCTCTCACTCTCTCTCTCTTTCTCTCTCTCTCTCTTTTACTCTCTCTCTTTCTCTCTCTCACTCATTCTCTCTCTCTCACTCTCTCTCTCTCTCTCTCATTCTCTCTCTCACTCACTCTCTCTCACTCTCTCTCTCTCTTTCTCTCTCTCTCTCTCACTCATTCTCTCTCTCTCACTCATTCTCTCTCTCTCACTCATTCTCTCTCTCACTCATTCTCTCTCTCACTCATTCTCTCTCTCTCATTCTCTCTCTCTCTCTCATTCTCTCTCTCACTCTCTCTCTCTTTCTCTCTCTCATTCTCTCTCTCTCATTCTCTCTCTCACTCACTCTCTCTCTCTCCCTTTTTGGGACAAACAAGACTCTAAACCAATCAGGTTGTCTTTTTCTGAACTACCTTTCTCCTTATTTTGCGTTTTGCCTCTCACGTTCCTCTCCCCCTCTCTCTCCCCTCCTTTACTCATAACCCTCTTCCCTCTTTTACCGATTCCTCTCCCTCGTTCCCCTCTCACAGTCTCTCTCACCTTTCCCCTCCCTCCCTCCCTCTTTCCGCTTTTTCATTATCTTGCAACGCTTTGCATCACTGTTCCTTCTCTTTCTCATCTGCATTTTCCTAATATCTCTCTCCTATTCCTTCCTCCTCTCCTTACTACTTTTCCAATCTCACGAGAACCTTAACAGAGGAAATAAGATGATCCTTAAGATCCCATTTACAACGCTAAGAGTTTCTGATGAAATTAAATGAAAAAGTAAAATTCTTGGAGTCGGATCCTGATGTTATAGCAATGGCAGAAACAAAAATATAGTTACATATTGCAGTGTCAAAAAATAAGACGAAATTAATTGAAAGATAAATTGAAAGGGTATGGCAATGTTGTTGTTGTTGTTTTAGATTCAGCTACTCGGAACAAAAAGTTCCAAGCAGCACGGGATATGGTGACCCCGGGTGAATTTACCCAGCACGGGGCTGTAACAATGCCGGTTATGTGGTAGGAGCAAACTTATTAATGTCACTAAGAGCCAGTATGCACTTCTTGGCCTACTATGCAACGCCCAATTTGCCTAACAGAAGAATAATTCATCGTTATTTTTGGTCAAATATTTCTTTCAAATTGGCTTATTTGAATTATTATAATTAGAACACGAATTATTGACTTAACTATGTTAGATTAGATTAGGTCATATTTCTACATTAGTTTTAGTTAAAATCAATTTTGTTGTATCATGTATAATATAATTGAAAGCTTTTTCATTCCACAAGAAAAAATTTATGAAAATATATAATTTCAGGAAAATTCGGCTTGTTAGACAACTTGCCTATTAGATACATTATATATATATATATATATATATATATATATATATATATATATATATATATATATATATATATATATATATATATATATATATATATATATATATATTTATTACAGAGACGTAATATGAAAATAACGTAGCGTATAAGGCTAAAGACCAACCGGAACTATTCCACGTATATGTGACACACACATATGTGACACACACACACATATATGTAAGTACACACGCGCGCACACGCGCACGCAGAAGGCCTTGGAAGGGAAAAATTACACCGGAAATAAACGCGGTAACTCTTTGGTGAGAATTTTTTGTCTTGAAGACATTCCGGCTGTGGAGTCTGCGGTGAGACTAAGTAGCTCTTCCCTTTGTCACCTGGAAGGTGGAGAGAGGTGATGGTAGTGGGGGGAGGAAAGGGGAAGAATAGAAGGGGGATTTAAGACGTTCAGTATTACGAATATAAGGTGATAAAAAAGGATAGATGGAGAATATGCTAAAGTGTGAGAATTGGGGATAGATAGCGGGGGTGGGGAAGGAAGCGGATAGCATCTTATGGTACGTAAGAAATGGGATAGGAGAGGGGCTGATATCTTCCTAGGGCCAGATTCACGAAGCAGTTACGCAAGCAATTACGAACCTGTCCATCTTTTCTCAATCTTTGGCGGCTTTGTTTACAATTATTAAACAGTTAATGAGCTCCGAAGCACCAGGAGGCTGTTTATAACAATAACAACAGTTGATTGGCAAGTTTTCATTCTTGTAAACTGTTTAATAAATGTAACCAAAGCCGTCAAAGATTGAGGAAAGATGTACACGTTCGTAAGTACTTGCGTAACTGCTTCGTGAATCTGGCCCCAGGTTCGTAAGTGCTTGCGTAACTGCTTCGTGACTCTGGCACCTAGTCTGTAAAGGGGAAGGGATAGGAACCGCACCAGCATCTTCCTATGTCTCCATACTGGTGAGAT
>NC_091222.1:26636837-26664337 GCF_040958095.1 Procambarus clarkii | reverse complement strand
GAGCTATTCTTGCGATATCTTATTAGGTTTCTGACTGTCCTAAGTCTTGCGATAGCTCAATGAATGAGATCGTAGTACGATCTCCGTACTACGTAATACGGTTTAAGTTCCTGAAAGAACCCGCAACTATGAGTCCAGGCCAGGCCAGGCTAGGCCAACATGTTTCCTCCTGACCCAATCTTGCTGGAAAACACTGGAACATCTTTCATTTTTCTTAATTATGCATTTAAGAGCATTGTTTAACATGAACATTATTTACACAAAGATACTTCTTAAGGGGGTAACTTTAGTTGCTTGTGAAAGTTAATGTGACCAAGTCTTTAGAACTTGTTACATTTTGTAAGAAATAGCTTTATATATATCCTTTCAACGCTGTTGCACATTTTCCAACTGTTGCATAGTTGAGCTTTAACCTCACGATAACTGTTGATAGCACGATAACTTCCAGTGATATCGAAATTATACCTCCCGTTAACTAGTTGTTAGTTATCGCTCCTTCTCTCCCCGTTTCTCCTTGTCTTAACTACAGGTGCCAAACAGTATTGATTTTTCTCCTCTACTGAAGATGTACCAGCTGTTTCTTCCTCCTGTTAGTGCTGTTTCTTCCTCCTGTTAGTGCTGTTTCTTCCTCCTGTTAGTGCTGTTTCTTCCTCCTGTTAGTGATGCCGTTTCTTCCTCCTGTTAGTGATGCTGTTTCTTCCTCCTGTTAGTGATGCTGTTTCTTACTCCTGTTAGTGATGCTGTTTCTTCCTCCTGTTAGTGATGCTGTTTCTTCCCCCCTGTTAGTGATGCTGTTTCTTCCTCCTGTTAGTGATGCTGTTTCTTCCCCCTGTTAGTGATGCTGTTTCTTCCTCCTGTTAGTGATGCTGTTTCTTCCTCCTGTTAGTGATGCTGTTTCTTACTCCTGTTAGTGATGCTGTTTCTTCCTCCTGTTAGTGATGCTGTTTCTTCCTCCTGTTAGTGATGATGCTGTTTCTTCCTCCTGTTAGTGATGCTGTTTCTTCCTCCTGTTAGTGATGCTGTTTCTTCCTCCTGTTAGTGATGCTGTTTCTTACTCCTGTTAGTGAAGCTGTTTCTTTCTCCTGTTAGTGATGATGCTGTTTCTTCCTCCTGTTAGTGATGCTGTTTCTTCCTCCTGTTAGTGATGCTGTTTCTTCCTCCTGTTAGTGCTGCTGTTTCTTCCTCCTGTTAGTGATGATGCTGTTTCTTCCTCCTGTTAGAAGTGATGCTGTTCCTTCCACCTGTTAGTGGCGGCATAATGGTTGAAGTACCTGTGCTTTACCCTCTCCCAAACGATGAGTCTCAACCATCGTCCCCAGCGTAACTATCAATTATTAAAATAATTACTGGCATAATTATTTAACTGATTTATTATGCCAATTATCGCCTCTATTATTATTGTGTATACAATCATCATGGTGTTTTAATTAGGACTTAATCTTTACATGTAATTAGTGTCCCATTGCAGAGCAATTAATTGATGTGACAGTTTCTGGAGGTTTTGCAATGTGATTTTTTTTCTGGAGGGGGTAGGGGGGGGGGGGGAAGGGGGGAAGGGGGGGGAAGGGGAGGGGGGGGGGGTCATCATTGTCCTGTTTTCTTACTCCCTTCTGACCTGCTTTGTCTCTAATCTCATATCTGTTTTTTCCTGTTCTCTCTCTCTCCCCTTCCAAACTCAAACTCTCTCTCTCTCTCTCTCTTATTAGAACTACTGTATATAGATAAAAGTCTATGAAGAGGTGTCTTACTAGATTGATAGATACAATTAAGGTCTATTCTCTCTCTCTTCCTCTCTCTCTCTCTTCCTCTCTCTCTCTCTTTCTCTCTCTCTCTCTTCCTCTCTCTCTCTCTTCCTCTCTCCCTCTTCCTCTCTCTTTCTTCCTCTTCCTCTCTCTTTCTTCCTCTTCCTCTCTCTCTCTTCCTCTCTCTGTTTCTCTCTCTCTCTCTCTTCCTCTCTCTGTTTCTCTCTCTCTCTCTCTCTCTCTCTCTTTAGAACTACTGTAGAAAGTCTATGAAGAGGTGTCTTAGCAGACTGATAAGACACAATTAAGGCCTATTCTCTCACTCACTCTCTCTTCCTCTCTCTCTTCCTCTCTCTCTCTCTCTCTCTATGTAGCTAGGTGTCACCCTTTCTGTTGCTAAGCTCTGATGAAGCGTTAACATTTAGGCCATTGTGGAACTCACTCACTAGCCGGAGTAATTAATGCTGTTTATTGTGGGGCTACTGTGTGTGTGTGTGTGTGTGTGTGTGTGTGTGTGTGTGTGTGTGTGTGTGTGTGTGTGTGTGTGTGTACTCACCTAGTTGTGTCTGCAGGATCGAGCATTGACTTTTTGGATCCCGCCTTTCGAGCATCGGTTGTTTACAGCAATGACTCCTGTCCCATTTCCCTATCATACATCATATGTGTGTGTGTGTGTGTGTGTGTGTGTGTGTGTGTGTGTGTGTGTGTGTGTGTGTGTGTGTGTGTGTGTGTGTGTACCTGTTGACATTTTCAGTGGGCAAAGCGACCCGCGTTTGCGATTTAATTGATCATATATTGCCGCGGTTTGCGGGAACTTTGTACCGTTCACAAAGTTTTAGCCTGTCGATTGCGTTACATTGCCTTTGCAATGTATTGAAATCGAATAGCCGTCTGTTTTACCTGTTGCTATCGGTAGGTTGTCGAGGAACTTGTTCTACCTGTTATCATAGATCCACGTTCACGTGTTATCCTCCAGGAAGGCTATAACAACCTATAGGTTGTTATCCTGTGATAACAGGATATATATGGCTGAATTCCTTGCAAATACACAACCTAACTATTTTCAGCTTGTTACAACTTGTGATACAGTGGTTACATGTTGTTACAACGTTTGTATGACGTATTAGAAGGTAATTACAACTTGTTAGTTCTTAAAACTTGCTCGAAAGTCGTAGAAACGTCGTAGCGATTTGGCGGGATTCAACCTGCGTTTTCCTCTACAATAAATAAATATACAATGAATATATTTTTGTAATGAATTGTTTGTTGCTTCTACGGTTATTCATCATGCATTATGATGAGTTACAATAACGTGGCTTGAAGATATGATGAATCAAATCATACACACTTGATGAGACGACGACGTTTCGGTCCGTCTTGAACCATTATCCACAATCTTCATTGTGGATGTTTTCGGTTCGGTTCAGGATGGACCGAAACGTCTTCGCCTCATCATCTGGTGTGAGTATGGTTTTTCTTTCTTTCTCAAGCGACTAGACAGGGTTCGAACCCTCGCATCCTTAAATTCCAGAGGCCAGATTCACGAAGCAGTTACGCAAGCACTTACCAACCTGGGGCCAGATTCCCGAAACAGTTACGCAAGTACTTACGAACCTGGGGCCAGATTCCCGAAGTAGTTACGCAAGCACTTACCAACCTGGGGCCAGATTCACGAAGCAGTTATGCAAGCACTTACCAACCTGGGGCCAGATTCCCGAAACAGTTACGCAAGCACTAACGAACCTGGGCCAGATTCACGAAGTAGTTACTCAAGCACTTACTAACCTGGGGCCAGATTCACGAAGCAGTTACGCAAGCACTAACGAACCTGGGGCCAGATTCCCGAAACAGTTACGCAAGTACTTACGAACCTGGGGCCAGATTCACGAAGCACTTACGCAAGCACTTACGAACGTGTACATCTTTCCTCAATCTTTGACGGCTTTGGTTACATTTATTAAACAGTTTACAAGCATGAAAACTTGCCAATCAACTGTTGTTATTGTTATAAACAGCCTCCTGGTGCTTCGGAGCTCATTAACTGTTTAATAATTGGAAACAAAGCCGCCAAAGATTGAGAAAAGATGGACAGGTTCGTAAGTGCTTGCGTAACTGCTTCGTGAATCTGGCCCCAGGTTCGCAAGTACTTGCTTAACTGCTTCGAAAATCTGGTCCCAGGTTCGCAAGTACTTGCTTAACTGCTTCGTAAATCTGGCGCCAGGTTCGTAAGTACTTGCTTAACTGCTTCGTGAATCTGGCCCCAGGTTCGTAAATACTTGCTTAACTGCTTCGTGAATCTGGCCCCAGGTTCGTAAGTACTTGCTTAACTGCTTCGTGAATCTGGCCCCAGGTTCGTAAGTAGTTGCTTAACTGCTTCGTGAATCTGACCCCAGGTCTATACGAAATATAGCACAAGTAGGTCAACGCAATTCAATCAATCGCAACTCAAGTCGGTCAATTCCGTTGCGTTGCTCCAATATTACGTTGACCAACGCACCGGTAGAGCACCCAACGCACAAACAAGACCGAGTCAAGCACGCATGCACGCACGCGGCCAAACCGTAAACAGGACCAACGCACGCGACACGAATCTCGATACAGGTAACCGATGAAAAAAACGGAAGGGTTCGAAAAAAAACAGGAGGGTAGATCGAGGCTCCTGTCCACAGACGGGCAGTGTTGGTCCCTCCTAAACACGCAGCTGGAACATAGGGGTTCGAATCTCCCTCCCCCCCCCCCCCCCCAATGTGAGCAAATTTCATGCAAATATGCTCCTGCAGGCTGGCCAACATGACGGGAACCACACCAGGTCCTGTGACGTATAACAGGGGTGCCAACCAAATATGATTCTTGACCTTTTGCTTCAGCAAAAATGAGGAAGAAATGAATATATTTTTTTTTATCTGTTTGGGGGAAATGTGCATCGCTCGGTAGATTGATATTACAACGTCTAGAGTTGCAACAGGCATGATGCTTCTGCCTTGCAATCTCACCTGTTGCACCCAGCACCCACTTGCACTCTATTAGCCACCGAGTTCAACCGAGTAATTGAACAAAACGTGACGTAATATCTGAACGTTAAGTTGAGCAGACCATACACTAGAAGGTGAAGGGACGACGACGTTTCGGTCCGTCCTGGGGCCAGATTCACGAAAGCACTTACGCAAACACTTACGAACCTGGGGCCAGATTCACGAAGCAGTTACGCAAACACTTACGAACCTGTCCATCTTTTCTCAATCTTTGGCGGCTTTGTTTACAATTATTAAACAGTTAATGAGCTCCGAAGCACCAGGAGGCTGTTTATAACAATAACAACAGTTGATTGGCAAGTTTTCATGCTTGTAAACTGTTTAATAAATGTAACCAAAGCCGTCAAAGATTGAGGAAAGATGGACACGTTCGTAAGTGCTTGCGTAAGTGCTTTCGTGAATCTAGCTCCTGGCCCATTCTCAAGTCGATTGTCGACTTGAGAATGGTCCAGGACGGACCGAAACATCGTCGTCCCTTCACCTTCTAGTGTGTGGTCTGGTCAACATACGTCAGCCACGTTATTGTGACTCATCGCCTGCATCTGGACGTTAGTGTTTTGACAACGGAAAACAAATCAGCATATAAGATGAACCCACGAGGCACCTGTAGTTGGGACGGGAGATAGACAGGGAGGAGACCCGAGACAGGCATTAGACAGCTTAAATGCATGACAGAACATGCCTGTCACTCCTATAACTCACTCCGGTGCCGAATACTTCAGTGCAAGCCTTGGGGAAACCCTCTTATGTTCAGTAGAACTTCAGCTTGCAATTCTTTTCACCATGTCTTGGGACTACCCCACACGCATAGGTTCAAATCCTCACCACAGCCCCAACAGATTTCTCTCACTTATAACAATAGTGTGATTACTCTGTGATAATTATATTATTCATGTCAACTCTGCCCATTCACCCGAGTACTGGTGGATCACACGTAAATACTTGGATTGGCCAATTAACCGGGTTATCATAATCCATGTTATCTTTGCTAGCAGTAGCCACAGGAAGCTGATGAAATTCAGTGTGAAGATGCCCGATAGATGTCAAAATGTGATTAGGCAATAGAGAAGGGTAAAGTAATAGATAGACATTGCAATATGTGAACCAGAGAGAGAGAGAGAGAGAGAGAGAGAGAGAGAGAGAGAGAGAGAGAGAGAGAGAGAGAGAGAGAGAGAGAGAGAGAGAGAGAGAGAGAGAGACAGAGAGAGAGAGACAGAGAGAGAGAGACAGAGAAAGAGAGAGAGAGACAGAAAGAGAGAGACAGTGAAAGAGAGACAGAGAGAGAGAGAGAGAGACAGAGAGAGAGAGAGACAGAGACAGAGAAAGAGAGAGACAGTGAAAGAGACACAGAGAGAGAGACAGAGAGACAGAGAAAGAGAGAGACAGAGAAAGAGAGAGAGAGACAGAGAAAGAGAGAGAGAGACAGAGAAAGAGAGAGACAGAGACAGAAAGAGAGAGACAGTGAAAGAGAGAAAGAGAGACAGAGAAAGAGAGAGAAAGAGAGAGACAGAGAGAGAGACAGAGAAAGAGAGAGACAGAGAGAGAGGCAGAGAAAGAGAGAGACAGAGAGAGAGACAGAGAAAGAGAGAGACAGAGAGAGAGACAGAGAAAGAGAGAGCCAGAGAGAGAGACAGAGAAAGAGAGAGCCAGAGAGAGAGACAGAGAAAGAGAGAGACAGAGAGAGAGACAGAGAAAGAGAGAGCCAGAGAGAGAGCCAGAGAAAGAGAGAGACAGAGAGAGAGACAGAAAAAGAGAGAGCCAGAGAGAGAGACAGAGAAAGAGAGAGCCAGAGAGAGAGACAGAGAGAGAGACAGAGAAAGAGAGAGCCAGAGAGAGAGACAGAGAAAGAGAGAGCCAGAGAGAGAGACAGAGAAAGAGAGAGCCAGAGAGAGAGAGAAAGAGAGACACATGTAAATAGTGCCATAGATGACTCGTTACCAAGCAATTAACGAATTAATGACGGTTAAGCCACTGTTATGGACATTGCGGTAGAGAAATGAGCACGATATAGATAATCCCTGTTTAATGTGGCTCTAATTACATGCTTAAGTAATTACTATAAGCTGGTGTGAAAAAAAAATATTATATATACATATTTTTATGAATAAGTATTTTGAGTGAGAATGTGATTAGTGATTACCACTATTGATATGTTTGCGGCCACGACTATACTGCTGTTACGAAGACAACTGCGCTACAACTACGATGGTGGTAGTAGTGGTAGTGTTAGTGGGTGGTGGTGGTGGGTGGTGGTGGTAGTTAGTGATGGAGGTGGTGCTAAACAGTGATTACAAGGGAGTTAATATACTACCTTATTAATATATATATATATATATATATATATATATATATATATATATATATATATATATATATATATATATATATATATATATATATATTAAAATCTCTTGATATCTTGCTTTCTAGGCTTGTCGTGCCTTCAGGGTTATAATTTAAGTGCTACTTGTTCGAATTCTTTGCCAAATCTGCCTTCAAAGATGCTGATAGACAAAGATAGACTGATAGATGATAGATAGACTGCTGATAGAGGCTTCCAAGGCTTCCGTTCCTGTATAGTTCACTTGTTAACCACCAGTTCAGGGTACGAATTGAACTATCAGGGAGAAAGCGCCAAGCTATTACGACTATATAGCACTGGGAAGGGGTCAGGATTTGGGATGGGACGGGGGGAAAGAAATGGTTACCCAACCACTTGTTGGGACGGTCGGGGATTGAACGCCGACCTGCATGAAGTCAGACCGTCGCTCTACCGTCCAACCCAAGTGGTTGGGCTTCAGGGTACTTGTATTTCCTTACAAGTACCTTAAATTTCCTTCTCTTGCATTTAAGTTTTATCTCATCTGTGTTTCCAGCTTCCACCTGTGTCCTCTTGTCCTACTTTCCCCCCTCAGTATTTTGTATGTTGTGATCATGTACTCTTGAGAATATGGGAGCGAGAGATAGTGTAGAGAGACACAAGAGCGCATAAGAGAGGAGAGTAAGAGAGAAGTTAGTAGATAGGATTAGAAGAGGGAAGAAGGGAGATAGAAGAGAAGGGGGGAGAGGTTAATAAGGATGAAGGTAAAGTTCTTAACATCAATGTCTGTCTGTTTTCTCACCAAGGAAGGAGACTTTACAGAGGCCAGAGGAGGAGGAGGATGTAGAGGTTTAGAAGAGGAATTGTGCCTGCAGGATTGAGCTTTAGCTCTTGGATCCCTCCTTTCTAGCCTCCAGTTGTCGAAGACAATGACTCCTATAATTTATTTTCCCATCGTTTTTACTTTTAAAATTATGGAATGGAGTTTGCTTATATAATTAGTTCATTTAAGTTCATTAAATTTGAACACAAATTTGACAAAATCTGAACAAAGCTTTCTGACATCTGTATCTTCTTCTTGAGGTTATCTTGAGATGATTTCGGGGCTTTAGTGTCCCCGCGGCCCGGTCCTCGACCAGGCCTCCACCCCCAGGAAGCAGCCCGTGACAGCTGACTAACACCCAGGTACCTATTTTACTGCTAGGTAACAGGGACATAGGGTGAAAGAAACTCTGCCCATTGTTTCTCGCCGGCGCCTGGGATCGACCCCGGGACCACAGGATCACAAGTCCAGCGTGCTGTCCACTCGGCCGACCGGCTCCCTGTATGGCTAAGGTGTTTCATAAGCTTACATCCTTGTTGTTCAGTGTTCATTTTGAACACCATCTCTTTCTCCAATCTGTTCCATCTAAGTATTATCACGTTAGTGATGTACTCATCTAGCTGTGCTTGCGGGGGTTGAGCTCTGGCTCTTTGGTCCCGCCTCTCAACCGTCAATCAACTGGTGTACAGGTTCCTGAGCCTATTGGGCTCTATCATATCTACACTTGAAACTGTGTATGGAGTCAGCCTCCACCACATCACTGCCTAATGCATTCCATTTATTAACTACTCTGACACTGAAAAAATTCTTTCTAACGTCTCTGTGGCTCATCTGGGTACTCGGTTTCCACCTGTGTCCCCTTGTTCGCGTCCCACCCGTGCTGAAGAGTTTGTCTTTGTCCACACTTTGTATGTGTGTGTGCGTGTGTGTATGTGCGTGTGTATGGAATGGAAAGTGTGTATGGAAAATTGAACTCACTGTCTGCTGTTAGGAGTTAACTCAAGGCATTATTACCGTACATTAACTAGCCTTGAGATGAACACGACGAAGCTACTGACTCGTGTATCGAGACTATTGATCCTGGTTTTTGTATCTAAATATGACTAGATGTTATATATGGTGTGGGTGGAGACATGGGGGGACACGCCCCCCATCCAGTGATCCACTACTCAACCCATAACGCCCCCCCCCCACATTATAGCCTTAGAAACACCCCCCCAACACGCCCCCCTCCCACCATTTTACTGCCCCAGAAACACCCCCCCCCCCACCCACCATATTACACCCCCCACTCCCCCCCTCCATCTCAAAAAGCTGTCTACCACTGCGCCGTCAACGGGGAGATAGGAGCCCAGGTCATGATGGAATATTTAACTCCCCGAGACCTTTAGAAAGATAAGATCGATAAGAGGAGCTTCGGGAGGCAGCCGCTGTAACCATTCACACTGGCATTCCCCGCCCAAAAGAACCAAACCGCTTGTGCACACAGGCACACATACATAAGGGAGGTTATCTTGAGGTTATCTTGAGGTGATTTCGGGGCTTTAGTGTCCCCGCGGCCCGGTCCTCGACCAGGCCTCCACCCCCAGGAAGCAGCCCGTGACAGCTGACTAACACCCAGGTACCTATTTTACTGCTAGGTAACAGGGGCATAGGGTTATCTTATCTTGAGGTTATCTTGAGGTGATTTCGGGGCTTTTAGTGTCCCCGCGGCCCGGTCCTCGACCAGGCCTCCACCCCCAGGAAGCAGCCCGTGACAGCTGACTAACACCCAGGTACCTATTTTACTGCTAGGTAACAGGGGCATAGGGTGAAAGAAACTCTGCCCATTGTTTCTCGCCGGCGCCTGGGATCGAACCCGGGACCACAGGATCACAAGTCCAGTGTGCTGTCCGCTCGGCCGATCGGCTCCCTAAAGGGAAGGGAATTATCAGGTAAAGCACCAAGCCATTACGACTATATAGCACTGGGAAGGGGTCAGGATAAGGATTTGGGATGGGACGGGGGGGAAAGGAATAGTGCCCAACCACTTGTGGGGAAGAGAATTATCAGGGGAAAAGCGTCAAGTCGTTACGACTATATAGCACAGGGAAGGGGGTCAGGATAAGGATTTGGGATGAGACGGAGGGAAAGGAATGGTGCCCAACCACTTGTGGGGAAGAGAATTATCAGGGGAAAAGCGTCAAGTCGTTACGACTATATAGCACAGGGAAGGGGGTCAGGATAAGGATTTGGGATGGGACGGAGGGAAAGGAATGGTGCCCAACCACTTGTGGGGAAGAGAATTATTAGGGGAAAAGCGTCAAGTCATTACGACTATATAGCACAGGGAAGGGGTCAGGATAAGGATTTGGGATGAGACGGAGGGAAAGGAATAGTGCCCAACCACTTGTGGGGAAGAGAATTATTAGGGGAAAAGCGTCAAGTCATTACGACTATATAGCACTGGGAAGGGGTCAGGATAAGGATTTGGGATGGGACGGAGGGAAAGGAATGGTGCCCAACCACTTGTGGACGGTCGGGGATTGAACCCCGACCTGCATGAAGCCAGACCGTCGCTCTACCGTTAAGTTTGTTATTCTTATTTGTAATTTCTTGTTTGTTATAAAAAAACAAGAAAAACAAACACACTTAAAGAACACTGACTAAGCACCAATTTTGTCGTTGTTTCGTTCTAAAAAAAAAAAAAAAAAAAAAAAAAAAAAAAAAAAAAAAAAAAATCCGATTAGATTTTGATGTTACAACAAGTATATGCATTTATATTCAATCTTTTTTCACTTGTCACTAATTTATATGCAGTAAAATAGAGCCCAGGGGGCTCTATTTCTGCTGGACATTTAACGACATGAGAAAAAAAAACACATAAAAATAAAAAAAAAAAATAAAAAATAAAAATAAAAATAAAAATAAAAAAAAAATAAAAAATAAAAAAAAAAATATTTGTATATACCAAAAATTGTCATTCTAAAAAGTCTAAAATTTCTTAGACGAGAAAAACCACAAATTTCCGATTTTAATAATTCATTTATTAAATTAATTAAGGATATAATACCTGTTTATGGAGACTTAGATTTTTTTTCAAAATTTTTTTTTATTTTTTTCTCTTTCATTTAGATTTTTTTTTGGCCTATAGGCTCTCAAATAATTGTGTTATATCATTATATATTTAGGATATCAAGATATAGTTAATGATACACAAGTCCTGAGGGTCACTAATTTAAACATTGAGGGGTCAATAATTTAGATATCAGAATCAATAATTTAAACCATGGAATCAATCATTTAAGCCTTGGAGTCAGTAATTTGAAGCTTAGAGGTCAATAATTTAAACCTTAGGGGACAATAATTTTAATTTTGAGGAGGGTCAATAATTTAGATCTTAGGGGTCAATTTAGACCTTACAGGTCAATAATTTAGACCTTAGGGGTCAATAATTTAAATCGAAAGGGTCAATAATTTAAATCGAAAGGGTCAATAATTGAATCCTTCAGGGTCAATAATTGAATCCTTCAGGGTCAATAATTGAATCCTTCAGGGTCAATAATTGAATCCTTCAGGGTCAATAATTGAATCCTTCAGGGTCAATAATTGAATCCTTCAGGGTCAATAATTGAATCCTTCAGGGTCAATAATTGAATCCTTCAGGGTCAATAATTGAATCCTTCAGGGTCAATAATTGAATCCTTCAGGGTCAATAATTGAATCCTTCAGGGTCAATAATTGAATCCTTCAGGGTCAATAATTGAATCCTTCAGGGTCAATAATTGAATCCTTCAGGGTCAATAATTGAATCCTTCAGGGTCAATAATTGAATCCTTCAGGGTCAATAATTGACCCCGAAGGTCAATTAACTCAAAGATAACATCCCACCAACAAAGTAATGGAAGCAGTCAGTCACACCGGGATATCCGGATATCGTAGAGCGTAATCGTTGCAACGAGATATCCGGATAAAGAGGAGAGAGAGGGAGCTTAATCCGGCAGAGATTGCCGGATGAAAATGATGCAATCCTCGGGTCATCAGGCCACGAAAAAGAGGTCAAACTGCATGGTCCAGGTTTGAGGCTAAATCTAGTTTGCAACCGCAGCTGTCAACAAGGTAATACCGTCTTGTCAATCCTCGTCAATTCATACAAAAATACTCGTCAATTCATACACAATTCTCGTCAATCTATACACAGCATCATCCAATCAGGGGACAGCATCGACGATCAGATTAAGCGGGTTAAAGCAAGCACAACACTAGCACATTAATATCCTATGTACCAATCCTCACCGATATAGATGAAAAGGCGATTAGGCAATCATCCCAATCCCTCCCCCCTCCCCCCCCCCCCACACACACACGCCTCCACTACATCACTGCCTAATGCATTCCATTTCTTAACTACTCTGACACTGAACAAATTCTTTCTAATGCCACTGAGACATTAGAAAGATTTGTCAGTGTCAGAGTAGTTAACAGATGGAATGCATTAGGCAGTGATGTGGTGGAGGCTGACTCCATACACAGTTTTAAATGTAGATATGATAGAGCCCAATAGGCTCAGGAACCTGTACACCAGTTGATTGGACTAGGTAAGTGTATGCAAACACACTTGGCACACGCACAAGGGGACACAGGTGGAAACTGAGTGCCCAAATGAGCCACAGAGATATTAGAAAGAACTTCTTTTAGTGTCAGAGTGGTTGACAAATGGAATGCATTAGGAAGTGATGTGGTGGAGGCTGACTCCATACACAGTTTCAAGTGTAGATATGATAGAGCACAATAGGCTCAGGAACCTGTACACCAGCGTTGGACTAGGTGTGTGTATACACACACACACACACACACACACACACACACACACACACACACACACACACACACACACACACACACACACACACACATACATACACGCGGAATAGAATCCTCACTTGTGTTTTAATAAAATCTATGAAATACTCATGAAACATAGGAGCACTGGGGAACAGAGTAAACATCTTTCTTATAGTCAGCTGATACATGCTGGCACGAATTAAATTTCCAACCAATGCATTTTTTAACGGTGTGCTTTACACAGCATTTTATGAGATTGGTTAATTAGCAAGCAGTGGCCCTCCCTCCCTCCCTCCCAGCCTCCCAAACAAAAAAATAAAAACTATATAACTATATTACAGTATTAAAGAATCTAGGAGCAGTGTGTAAGAGAGAGAGAGAGAGAGAGAGAGAGAGAGAGAGAGAGAGAGAGAGAGAGAGAGAGAGAGAGAGAGAGTAGAAAAGATATCACCCCTGGCAATTTAGCTTGAAGTAACAAGCACCTGTAATTGCCTAATCACTTCCGTTAAGGTTGTCAAACAAGGACAAACAAGGATTATTGATATATATATATATATATATATATATATATATATATATATATATATATATATATATATATATATATATATAATTCAAGCACAAATCTACCCAATTTTATTTAGGTTCTTTATTTGGAAAATTGAAAAATACAAATTTCCAAATATATATATATATATATTCCTGAACTAATTATATCATTATATTATTGATATACGAAATATCACTAATATCCCCTAAAAAAAAAAATGTATATATCAATATATTTGGAATTAATTCATTATAAAGAACAAATTAAACACATTAAAAATTTTGGCTAAGGTTAATAAAAATAAAAAAAATATCTGCTAATTAGGCAATTTATCACAGCTTCTTTTTCAAAGCCTTGCATGAATAGACTTTGCAAATCACATAAGTCTAATTATCTACTCTGATCTGAAATTAACTCTTGGGAAAATCTGTGATTTGAATTTGAAGAATAATTTGATCGTTGTTGAAAAGTTGAAATATAATGGAAAACTTCGAAGAGAATTTTTTTTTTTTGTAAAAAAAATTTTTTTTTTAATGATTTGTTTCTGCTTCTTTCACAAAAGTCTTTGATGGTGATAAACAACACTTCTTTATTCACAAAAGACCCTGTTAAATTAACATAAATTCTTCATTCACAAGTGATGTGGTGGAGGCTGACTCCATACACAGTTTCAAGTGTAGATATGATAGAGCCCAGTAGGCTCAGGAACCTGTACACCTGTTGATTGACAGTTGAGAGGCGGGACCAAAGAGCTAGAGCTTAACCCCCGCAAACACATTTAGGTGAATTAGGCGAGTACACACTCACTCTCACACACACACACACACACACACACACACACACACACACACACACACACACACACACCCACACACACACACACACACTCACACTCACACACAGCGCTTGAGCACCTGCATAATCCTCACCTTACTACGTGGGAAAAAAATAAACTTTAATTGATAGACTGACCAAATATGTTGCGTGGATAGTATAGACATGAATAAGGGCTCCGCAACCCGTCACAATTCACACAACTAATCGCCAATACACACCTTGTTATTAGCATGTGATAATCGCTAGTAAATTGACTTTATGGCGGGAATGGTTTAGAATAACAAATACCGTAATAGCTTTAATATTAATGTATTTTTTCAAGCGTTTTACGCTGATTTTGTTATATATTTGGCTTAGGTGTAAATGATCACTTAATTGCTTTAATTATAGGAAATGTAGTGATATTTATTGTGTGAAGAAAATACTATTGTATAGGTTAGGTTAATATACTCATATAAACACTTTATATATGTATGTGTATATATGTATATATATACATATATGTATATATTGAGTCCAGACACTTCAGGAAGAGTTGACAAGTGTATTTATTATGAGTGTTCCTGCCTCTCTCTCTCTCTCTCTCTCTCTCTCCTCTCTCTCTCTCCTCTCTCTCTCTCTCTCTCTCTCTCTCCTCTTTCTCTCTCCCTCTCTCCTCTCTCCCTCCCTCCCTCCCTCCCTCTCTCCACTCTCTCTCCTCTTTCTCTCCCCCTCTCTCCTCTCTCCCTCCCTCCCTCTCTCCCTCCCTCTCTCCCCCTCTCTCCTCTTTCTCTCTCCCTCTCTCCTCTCTCCATCCCTCTCGCTCTCCTCTCACCCTCCCTCTCTCTCTCTCCTCTCACCCTCCCTCCCTCTCTCTCTCTCTCATTACAGTGACTTCACAACTGCCCCTCTCAGTTCCTCCTGTGACTTCCCATGCCCTGCACCCCTTCCCACTACCACCCAGGTCATTCATTGACACAAACCACTCCCCCCCCTTCCTATCCCCCCTACCCACTCCTCCCCCTCCTAATCCTCCTCCTATCCCCCCCTTCCCACACCTACCCCTCCTCCTCCATCTCTGTGCGTTATCTGCAGAATCTCAGAGCATTCTGGCTAAGATTGTTCACTATCTATAATGCATTTCTGGGAGAATGGTGAAGAGTAGTGAGTCATTGACATCTGTCAACGGTAACTGTTGACTGTTTCTCTCCTGTTTGACCCCAGACAACGGTGCCTTTTCAGCTCAACTGCCTCAGAGGGTAATTAACAGTGATGCCAAACCCCCCTGAGACGATGGTGGGGGGGGGGGAGATGACTGATCGTTCCCTTCCCCCCAATCCTACCCCTCCCTCCCCGCCCCCACAAACCCCCACCCCAGCAGAAACCGTTTTGGCTCCTGCGAAATCTCAAGTTTAGGGAAGGCAATCTTGGTGGGTTGTTGTTGTTTAAGATTCGCTACTTGGAACAAAAAGTTCCAAGTAGCACGGGCTATGGTGATCCCGTAGATCTTGGTGGGGAAATACTTGTTACTCCACAAACAGTAGTCAGAAAATATGTCTATTCACCTGGTTGTGGCTACGGGGGGTTGAGCTTTGGCTCTTTGGTCCCGCCTCTCAATCTCTACACCAGTTAATTTACTGGTGTACAGGTTCCTGAGCCTATTGGGCTCTATCATATCTACATTTGTAACTGTGTATGGAGTCAGCCTCCACCACATAACTGCCTAATGCATTCCATTTACTACTCTGACACGGAAAAAGTTCTTTCTAATGACTCTGTAGCTCATTTAGGTACTCAGCTTCCACCTGTGTCCCCTTGTGCGTGTACCACCCGTGTTAAATAATCCATCCTGTATGTGGTGATCATGTCTCCCCGAGCTCTTCTGTCTTCCAGCGACGTGAGGTGCAATTCACGTAGTCTTACCTCATAACTCATGCCTCTTAGTTCTGGGACTAGCCTAGTGGCATACTTTCTCCAGCTTCGTCTTGTGCTTGACAAGGTACGGGCTCCATGCTGGGGCCGCATACTCCAGGATTGGAGTGACATACGTGGTATATAAGGTTCTGAATGATTCCTTACACAGGTTTCTGAAGGCAGCTATGATGTTAGCCAGCCTCGCATACGTCTCTGATGATATTCTTTTTATGTGGGCTTCAGAAGACAGGTTTGGTGTGATATCAACTCCAAAATCTTTCTCTCTGTCCGTTTCGTGAAGAACTTTGTCTCCCATTCGATATCCTGTGTCTGACCTTCTGTTTCCTCCACTTAGTTTCATTACCTTACATTTACTTAGGTTGAACTTTAACAGCCATTTGTTGAACTTTCAGTTTGTCTAGGTCATCTTGTAGCCTCTTACTATCTTCCTCGGTCTGAATCCTCCTCATAATTTTTGCATCATCAGCAAACATTGAGAGGAACGAATCTATTCCCTCTGGGAGATCATTTACATATATCATATATAATATACATATACCATTACGTGTGTGTACTCACCTAGTACACACACACACACGCGCGCGCGCGCGCATTTGTGCTTGCGGGGGTTGAGCTCTGGCTCTTTAGTCCCGCCTCTCAACCGTCAATCAACCGGTATACAGATTCCTGACCCTACTGGGCTCTATCATATCTACATTTGAAACTGTGTATAGAGTCAGCCTCTAATAGCTCGCATTCTCCTCCACTCTCTATGCGTGCTTGTGTGTGCGCGCGCGTGCGGGTGTGTGGTGAACAGTTGCAAGAGAGAGAGTGCATGGATCTGGAGTTTATTTACTTGCGGTACTTATTAATCGACCAGACCCCCACAGACCCTACACAAGCTGGGCCCTTCAAGTTTGTCTTTGTAAGGGCCCTGATATAAGTCCTGCGGCGTGCGTGTGCGTGCGTGTGAGTGCGTGTGAGTGCGTGTGAGTGCGTGTGTGTGTGTGTGTGTGTGTGTGTGTGTGTGTGTGTGTGTGTGTGTGCGTGCGTGTGAGTGCGTGTGAGTGTGTGTGTGTGTGTGTGTGTGTGTGTGTGTGTGTGTACTCACCTAATTGTACTCACCTAATTGTGCTTGCGGGGGTTGAGCTCTGGCTCTTTGGTCCCGCCTCTCAACCGTCAATCAACTGGTGTACAGATTCCTGAGCCTACTGGGCTCTATCATATCTACATTTGAAACTGTGTATGGAGTCAGCCTCCACCACATCACACATGTGTGTGTGTGTGTGTGTGTGTGTGTGTGTGTGTGTGTGTGTGTGTGTGTGTGTGTGTGTGTGTGTGTGTGTGTGTGTGTGTGTGCATGCGCTCGCGTATGCATGTGGCCCCCTATCCCCCAGCCTCTATCCACCTCTCCTCCTCCCCCCTAACCCAAGGGACGCCTCTATCCACCTCCCCTGCCCATTCTTCCCCAGCATTCCTTATTCCTTGAGCCGTATTTTTGTCTCTCTCTGAGGTCCTTCCTTTATTGCTCTCCATTTTTGCATTCTTTCCATCTTTCTTTGTACTCTCTTCTTCTGCCTTGCTG
Source organism: Procambarus clarkii (assembly GCF_040958095.1). Lineage (NCBI taxonomy): Eukaryota > Metazoa > Arthropoda > Malacostraca > Decapoda > Cambaridae > Procambarus > Procambarus clarkii. Next base: position 26,646,731 of record NC_091222.1, on the reverse strand, counting down.
CTCACCTGGTCCTTAGTCTCCTCTCCCTCTCTCCTATCCTTCCTTCTCCTTGTCTTTGGGTTTTTTTCTCTCTCTCTCCACCCCCTTCTGTATGGGGTCTCATCCTCCTCTACTATGCATACTTTCGTGCTTGGCTCTTCTACACCTCTCATTCATCTTTATATGCTCCTGCTCTTCCATTCTCTATATACTACTATTCTTTCCTATTCCGCTTTACGGGATCGCCATAGCCCGTGCTACATGGACGTTTCGTTCTTAGTAGGTAAATGTAAAATACTATTTTCTGCTTTCTCTCCCATTCTCTAACAACTATTTCCTGTTACCTAGTAGTAAATAGGTACCTGGGTGTTAGTCAGCTGTCACGGGCTGCTTCCTGGGGGTGGAGGCCTGGTCGAGGACCGGGCCGCGGGGACACTAAAGCCCCGAAATCATCTCAAGATAACCTCAAGATAACCTCCTTACAAGGACCTTTAACATCGCCACCCCCAACCCCTTATCTACCTGTATGTACACTAGGGGGTTATCTTGAGGTGATTTCGGGGCTTTAGTGTCTCCGCGGCCCGGTTCTAGACCAGGCCTCCACCCCTAGGAAGCAGCCCGTGACAGCTGACTAACACCCAGGTACCTATTTTGCTGCTAGGTAACAGGGGCATAGGGTGAAAGAAACTCTGCCCAATGTTTCTCGCCGGCGCCTGGGATCGAACCCAGGACCACAGGATCACAAGTCCAGCGTGCTGTCCGCTCGGCCGACCGGCTCCCGACCGGGTTACATATGTACTTGTCCTCCCCCCACCACCCCATCGTAACTACCCACAGGAAGATAGCCTTGTAAAGCAACATAAGAACAAAGGTAACTGCAGAAGGCCTATTGGCCCATACGAGGCAGCTCCTATCTATAACCACCCAATCCCACTCATATACTTGTTCAACCCGCGCTTGAAACAATCGAGGGACCCCACCTCCACCACGTTACGCGGCAATTGGTTCCACAAATCAACAACCCTGTTACTGAACCAGTATTTACCCAAGTCTTTCCTAAATCTAAACTTATCCAATTTATACCCATTGTTTCGTGTTCTGTCTTATGTTGATACTTTTAATACCCTATTAATATCCCCCCTCAACGTCTCGCCAATCAAACGTTGTATGCACAACTCCAATCCCAAAAGTTAGTGGAAACTGCGACCGGAAGGTTTCTCAAGTCGGCGCTTAAGAGGCAGCACAATTAGCCAATCGGAGAGCCGTTTGACTCATTAAGGACAAATTAGGAGAAGGATTGTGTTGTTGGTAAGATTGTGGTTATAAGAATTAGAGGCCGGGGGCAGTTAGGGTCGTTAGCGCTGGTAACAAGCGCATGGGAATGGATTTATTAGGTTATATATATATATATATATATATATATATATATATATATATATATATATATATATATATATATATATATATATATATATATATATATTGACCTATATAAAGGTCATAAGTTTGACTAGTATATGCTAGAACCTTCTTCGGTATCCTCGAGTCCGGCTGTCGAGTCCGGCTTTCGAGTCCGGCTGTCGAGTCCGGCTGTCGAGTCCGGCTTTCGAGTCCGGCTTTCGAGTCCGTCTCCAAGCCAATCTCCGAATCAATCTCCGAGTCAATCTCCGAGTAAATCTTTGAGTCAATCTTTGAGTCAATCTTTGAGTCAATCTTTGAGTCAATCTTTGAGTCAATCTTCGAGTCAATCTTCGAGTCAATCTTCGAGCCAATCTTCGAGCCAATCTTCGAGCCAATCTTCGAGCCAATCTTCGAGCCAATCTTCGAGATAATCTTCGAGCCAATCTTCGAGCCAATCTTCGAGCCAATCTTCGAGTCAATCTTCGAGCCAATCTTCGAGCCAATCTTCGAGCCAATCTTCGAGTCAATCTTCGAGCCAATCTTCGAGCCAATCTTCGAGCCAATCTTCGAGCCAATCTTCGAGCCAATCTTTGAGCCAATCTTCGAGCCAATCTTCGAGCTAATCTTCGAGCCAATCTTCGAGCCAATCTCCGAGTCAATCTTCGAGCCTATCTTCGAGTCAATCTTCGAGTCAAAGTGATGTATTAAGCTACAAAAACACATCTATGCCATACATAGAAACCTGTATTGGCTCTCAACACCTATATTAGCATTTCGGGATCACCATAGCCCGTGCTACTTGGAACTTTTTGTTCCAGTAGCGAATGTTAAACATATATCAGCATATTCTGGCGGTTATTTCAACGTCAAAACGTCTATTTAATGACGTTTTTCCACTATATATACTTCAAGCTTATATTGCCCATGCAAACGGCGAGGCACCATAACATGGCTGAACACCTGATGGTCTGAAACTTGATAGTGGTCCAGAACGTGACCGAAACGTCGGTTATACATTTTCTGATGTTTGGTTATTTTAGAGTTTATTTCATTAACATGAGGAGCCGGTCGGCCGAGCGGACAGCACACTGGACTTGTAATCTTGTGGTCCTGGGTTCGATCCCAGGCGCCGGCAAGAAACAATGGGTAAAAGTTTCTTTCACCCTATGCCCCTGTTACCTAGCAGTAAAAATAGGTACCTGGGTGTTAGTCAGGTGTCACGGGCTGCTTCCTGGGGGGTGGAGGCCTGGTCGAGGACCGGGCCGCGGGGACACTAAAGCCCCGAAATCATCTCAAGATAACTTCAAGATAACATATTCAGAGATACAGCGCTACATCACTCTATGCCAAAGTTAACCCATCTAAGAGGTCCATCTAAGAGGGCCATCTTAGAGGTCCATCTTAGAGGTCCATCTAAGAGGTCCATCTAAGAGGTCCATCTTAGAGGTCCGTCTAAGAGGTCCGTCTAAGAGGTCCGTCTAAGAGGTCCGTCTAAGAGGTCCGTCTAAGAGGTCCATCTAAGGCGTCCATCTAAGGCGTCCATCTAAGGCGTCCATCTAAGAGGTCCATCTAAGAAGTTATCTAAGAGGTTCATCTAAGAAGTTATCTAAGAGGTTCATCTAAGAGACCGGGGATCGAACGCAGACTCTGCAAGAAACATCACTCTACCGACTAGCACGTTTTCTTGAGATGATTTCGGGGCTTAGCGTCCCCGCGGCCCGGTCCTCGACCAGGCCTCCATTTTGTTAACCCCCAGCAAGCAGCCCGTGACAGCTGTCTAACTCCCAGGTACCTATTTACTGCTAGCTGAACAGAGTGTAAAAATTACCCATTTGTTTACCCGGGATCTCACCCGGAACTTTATGACAACGAACCCTGAGCGTTCCCCACTCAACCGCCAGGCCCCTCGTCATCAACGCTACATAACCGCTATTTCTCATTAATGCTCGTCTCAGTTGCTGGGTTTATTTACATGTAAATAATCACTGAATTACTCGCGATCACCTGACACTGATAGGAAATTAAATATAAAACCATTTTTCATATTTTGTGATGTATAACCGTGGATAATTCAAATGGGTTTTTTCTCAATAGCTTGAAATAGATATGCTTTGACGCGAAATGTAATAAAAATTATGAAACAATCATTTAATTAATAATTTTATTTTATAAAAGTACAACAAGGGGTCTATATGAAAAAAAAAAAAACAATGAACGAAACAATGTGAATTTTCCAGTGTTGGGTGAAAACAATGAAATATTTTCAGACAAACTCCAAACACAAAAAATGAATTTATTTAGGAAATTTTGCTTTTTTTTCATGTTCCTTTCTTTAAAGACGTATTTTACTACGAAGCTTTATTTTCTAGAGCATTGTTGGAACTTTACTTTCGAGAAAAATAAGGAAAGTTTACTTAAGGAGAATACTTTGCTGAGTTTCAATTTTTCCGGTCGATTTTTAATGCGTAATTTTCCGCTGTATTGTGAAACTGTATTTTGCTGTAAATTTATTTTTGCTGTACAGAAGCTGTATTTTATCTGCTGTAAATAATGAAAGCTGAGGAGAAAACACTATTCAAAGTGAATATGGTTACAAAGGGAATTACAAACAATTACAAGTGAATAATAGAACTTGAAATTTTAAGTGAATAATAGAACTTAAAATTTCAACAGAATAACAGAACTTAAAATTTCAACAGAATAACAGAACTTAAAATTTCAACTGAATAACAGAACTTAAAATTTCAACAGAATAACAGAACTTAAAATTTCAACAGATTAACAGAACTTAAAATTTCAACTGAATAACAGAACTTAAAATTCCAACAGAATAACAGAACTTAAAATTTCAACAGAATAACAGAACTTAAAATTCCAACATAATAACAGAACTTAAAATTCCAACAGAATAACAGAACTTAAAATTTCAACTGAATAACAGAACTTAAAATTTCAAGTGAATAATGATAAAAGTCCGTAGGAGCTGTGAAATGGATTCGAACCTACGCGCCGGGTGCTAACAGGCACAAGCCTAAATGCTGGGGTGTTCACATACGTTCAAATCTTTCCTACAGCTCCTACGGATTTTCAAATTGATGCATCACGTTATCTTGAGATGATTTCGGGGCTTTAGTGTCCCCGCGGCCCGGTCCTCAACCAAGCCTCCACCCCCAGGAAGCAGCCCGTGACAGCTGATTAACACCCAGGTACCTATTGTACTGCTAGGTAACAGGGGCATAACGTGAAAGAAACTCTACCCATTGTTTCTCGCCGGCGCCCGGGATCGACCCCGGGACCACAGGATCACAAGTCCAGCGTGCTGTCCACTCGGCTCCCTTAAGTTGAATAAGAATTGAATTAATAAACCGGTTGAACAAGTTTGGATTCATGATGGACCTGAAATACCTATTTCAACTGATTTCTAAAGCAAGTTGGAATAGGACACATACGTTCCTCTCACTATGTTTTATGGACACATACGTTCCTCTCACTATGTTTTTTGGACACATACGCTCCTCTCACTATGTTTTTTGGACACATACGCTCCTCTCACTATGTTTTTTGGACACATACGTTCCTCTCACTATGTTTTTTGAACACATACGCTCCTCTCACTATGTTTTTTGGACACATACGTTCCTCTCACTATGTTTTATGGACACATGCGCTCCTCTCACTATGTTTTTTGGACACATACGCTCCTCTCACTGTTTTTTGGACACATACGTTCCTCTCACTATGTTTTTTGGACACATACGCTCCTCTCACTATGTTTTTTGGACACATACGTTCCTCTCACTATGTTTTTTGGACACATACGTTCCTCTCACTATGTTTTTTGGACACATACGATTCTCTCTCACAATGTTTTTTGGACACATACGTTCCTCTCACTATGTTTTTTGGACACATACGTTCCTCTCACTATGTTTTTTGGACACATACGTTCCTCTCACTATGTTTTTTGGACACATACGTTCCTCTCACTATGTTTTTTGGACACATACGCTCCTCTCACTATGTTTTTTGGACACATACGTTCCTCTCACTATGTTTTTTGGACACATACGTTCCTCTCACTATGTTTTTTGGACACATACGTTCCTCTCACTATGTTTTTTGGACACATACGTTCCTCTCACTATGTTTTTTGGACACATACGTTCCTCTCACTATGTTTTTTGGACACATACGTTCCTCTCACTATGTTTTTTGGACACATACGTTCCTCTCACTATGTTTTTTGGACACATACGTTCCTCTCACTATGTTTTTTGGACACATACGTTCCTCTCACTATGTTTTTTGTGTGTTCCTCTGACAACAGTTTACTATCCAAAACCACTCCTACATCTTCTTTATTAGAGTTCTGTAATTCCTTTCCACATAAGTTGTGTGCGGTCTATTTTTTCCAGATTCCGCATTCCATAACATGGCATTTATTCACATTGAATTCCATTAGCCACATGACGCTCCAATCACTTATTTTATCTAGATCAATTTGAAGGGCGTTACAATCGTCTGTGTCTCCTGTCTTCCCCAGTATTTTAGCATCATCAGCAAATATGTTCATGTAATTTCTGTATTCCTTCAGGTAGGTTGTTTATGAACAGGATGAACATTACTGGTGCAAGAACTGAGCCCTGTGGTACTCCGCTAGTAACACTCCTCCAGTCACATTGTCTCTGATTACTGCCCTCGTCTGTCTGTCAGTTTGAACTTGTTCATCTATGTCACAAGTCTTCCTGTCACCCCTCCAGCATGTTCCAGTTTCCAGAACAGACTTGTGTGGGACTGTCAAAAGCCTTTTTTTAGGTCCAGATTGACACAGTCAACCCAACCAGGATCATATGCAGGCGAGGAGTCACAATAACGTGGCTGACGTATGTTGACCAGACCACACACTAGAAGGTGAAGGGATGACGACGTTTCGGTCCGTCCTGGACCATTCTCACGTCGATTGTGACGGACCGAAACGTCGTCGTCCCTTCACCTTCTAGTGTGTTAGTTCTTATAGCCACCACCACTCGCCTATCTAAGATGTCTCTTTGATAATTACTGGCCATGATTCGTTAAGGGAGATTAAAGATATCAGCAAGATATCTCTTGATAATTGCTAGTAGATGGTTAATTAACTAACGACTGTGGGTAATATGTGAGTAACGTAACCATTCTCAATCGACTTGAGAATGGTCCAGGACGGACCGAAACGTCGTCGTCGTCCCTTCACCTTCTAGTGTGTGGTCTGGTCAACAAGGATCAGGACCTGAAATCCTATTTGAAAATCATACTGTTCAAACTACACTTGGATTTAACTATTGGTTCTTTAACTACCACGCTTGTTAATGATACGGATTTATAATTTAGGGGCTATTCTTAAATACCATTTTTGTAGATTAGAACTATGTCTTTTTCCATATATCTGCTAAAATACGAGTGCCTGTTTCTACCTAATTCTTACCTAGTTGTGTTTACGGGGGTTGAGCTCTGGCTCTTTGGTCCCGCCTCTCGACTGTCAATCAACTGGTGTACAGGTTTCTGAGCCTACTGGGCTCTGTCACATCTACACTTGAAACTATGTATGGAGTCAGCCTCCACCACATTACTGCCTAATGCATTGTGGGAGTGTGTGTGTGTGTGTGTGTGTGTGTGTGTGTGTATGTGTGTGTGTGTGTGTGTGTGTGAGTAAAACCGCACTTTTCGACCTGAAAGATGAAACATTTCAATGAAATGTTCCACCATTTAGTCATCCTCTTCTCTCCCATACTCCTAGTGTAAAGAAATAACAAAAAAAAGTACTCAGGCGGAACAGAGGACTTTTTCCAAAGCATATTTATTAATTTTAGAATGCGAACCTTGCTGTTTTTTAAACACTTAGGACAATTAATTTGCTAGGTTCAAGCGTGTAGGTTGAACGAGCCGTCTCGCTCAACTATGGCAATAACGGTAATGGGCTTGTCTAACAAAATACTACGTCTGAATTTTACCCTCCTGAATGCTATTAATGTATTATTGGAAAGAAGAGAATGTAATCCTTATGACAAAAATGACAAAATTTGGGTTTTTGCTCATGAATGGAATTTTATAGACATTTGCGAGTGTGAGTGTGTGTGTGTGTGTGTGTGTGTGTGTGTGTGTGTGTGTGTGTGTGTGTGTGTGAGAGTGAGTGAGTGAGTGAGTGAGAGAGAGAGAGAGAGAGAGAGAGAGAGAGAGAGAGAGAGAGAGAGAGAGAGAGAGAGAGAGAGAGAGAGAGAGAGTGTGTGTGTGTGTGTGTGTGTGTGTGTGTGTGTGTGTGTGTGAGTGTGGGGGGGGGTATGAGTTGGCGGGCCTTCTGGTGTTATTTGATGGTGTTTTGGCGTGATTTGGCGACCGCCAATTGTGTGCCATGGCCCAGGACTAGTCAACATCCAGGGACCAGATTAACGAAGTAGTTACGCAAGCACTTACGAACCTGGGGCCAGATTCACGAAGCAGTTACGCAAGGACTTACGAACCTGGGGCCAGATTCACGAAGCAGTTACGCAAGCACTTACGAACCTGGGGGCCAGATTCACGAAGCAGTTACACAAGGACTTACGAACGTGTACATCTTTCCTCAATCTTTGACGGCTTTGGTTACATTTATTAAACAGTTTACAAGCATGAAAACTTGCCAATCAACTGTTGTTATTGTTATAAACAGCCTCCTGGTGCTTCGGAGCTCATTAACTGTTTAATAATTGTAAACAAAGCCGCCAATGATTGAGAAAAGATGGACAGGTTCGTAAGTGCTTGCGTAAATGCTTCATGAATCTGGCCCCTGGTTCATAAGTGCTTGCGTAACTGCTTCGTGAATCTGGCCCCAGGTACCCATACACATGACAGGTATTTGCTTGAGTATTGCATTGCAAGAGCTTTGCAATCTGATATTAATATATCTCCATACAATGAGGTACAATGCGTCCCAAATACACACCGGACATTATATCAGAAATACGAAGATAATGACCGAAAGCAAAAAAAAAAGGAAAATCCATATATAAATCTCGAACACCTATTGCGGAAAGCAACGCAAAAAAAAAATCATTCAATTATTCGTTATCTACATATTTTCACATATTCCAGACCGCTTGCTGTTGAAACTCCCAAGGCAATTGACCCGTCCACACACACACACGCGCGTGCGTGTGTGTGTGTGTGTGTGTGTGTGTGTGTGTGTGTGTGTACGAGGTCGCTCCTACGGCGCCTCGTAGCCTGGTGGATAGCGTGCAGGACTCGTAATTCTGTGGCGCAGGTTAGATTCCCGCACGAGGCAGAAACAAATGGGCAAAGTTTCTTTCACCCTGAATGTCCCTGTAACCTAGCAGTTAATAGGTACCTGGGAGTTAGTCAGCTGTCACGGGCTGCTTCCTGGGGTGTATGGTGTGGGAAAAAATAGTAGTTAGTAAACAGTTGATTGACTGTTGAGAGGCGGGTCGAAAGAGCAAAGCTCAACCCCCGCAAACAGAACTAGGTGAATACAGGTGTGTGTGTGTGTGTGTGTGTGTGTGTGTGTGTGTGTGTGTGTTGAAGCTTGATCCAGCTGTAGGATCTAGTTCTTGGACTCGCCTCTCTACCCACCATTTTGAAATGTGTTGACTCATGAAATACTTCAAGAGTCAGAGAGAGAGAAAGACCTGGGGGTTGATATCACGCCAGACCTGTCCCCTGATGCTCATATCAAGAGGATAACATCAGTAGCATATGCCAGGCTGGCCAACATAAGAACGGCCTTCAGAAACTTGTGTAAGGAATCTTTCAGAACATTATATACCACATATGTCAGACCAATCCTGGAGTATGCGGCACCAGCATGGTGTCCATATCTAGTCAAGCATAAGACTAAACTGGAAAAGGTTCAAAGGTTTGCCACCAGACTAGTACCCGAGCTGAGAGGTATGAGCTACGAGGAGAGACTACGGGAATTAAACCTCACTTCGCTGGAAGACAGAAAAGTTAGGGGGGACATGATCACCACATTCAAGATTCTCAAGGGAATCGATAGGGTAGATAAAGACAGGCTATTTAACACAAGGGGCACACGTACTAGGGGACACAGGTGGAAACTGAGTGCCCAAATGAGCCACAGAGATATTAGAAAGAACTTTTTTAGTGTCAGAGTGGTTGACAAATGGAATGCATTAGGAAGTGATGTGGTGGAGGCTGACTCCATACACAGTTTCAAGTGTAGATATGATAGAGCCCAATAGGCTCACGAACCTGTACACCTGTTGATTGACGGTTGAGAGGCGGGACCAAAGAGCCAGAGCTCAACCCACGCAAGCACAACTAGGCGAGTACAAGTAGGTGAGTACACACACACAAACGTCCTGTTCACCTAGCAGTAAATAACCTGGGAGTTAGACAGCTGCTACGGGCTGCTTCCTAGAGATATGTGTGTGTGTTAGAGACAAATATATGTAGTACACACAGAGGAAAAATCAATTAGAAAGGCGGGTTCCAAGAGCTAATAGCTCGATTCTGCAGATACAAATA
>NC_091222.1:26586837-26634337 GCF_040958095.1 Procambarus clarkii | reverse complement strand
TATATATATATATATATATATATATATATATATATATATATATATATATAAATGCGGAACTCCTCAGACACTTTAATAATAATAATAAATGACAATGAAAATAATAGATAGAAAATAGTGAACCAGCCAATTTGTCATTGGTAGTGAACTTACAATTCCTAAACTCACAATACGCAACGAAACGAATTCCTCAGTCACATACGCCCTCTACGCATCGTCTAAGATACATTTTTCTCAACTTCTTTCTTCTCTAGGCGTAAGGGTCGTACCGGAGTATGATAGAGAGGAGGCAGAGAGGCAGCAGCAAGCGTGAGTACCATTGAGGCATGATAGAAACGAGCATTATCAACAGTACTTAAACCATCATTCTCCTGGTGATTCAAGGCATCCCAAACCTTGTATCCCCCTAAAGCTCTCTTTCTCACGACAACTTAACCAGATTTTGAGCCTTAATGACATCGAAAATATACTTGTCAGGCAGGAATAATTACGGAGATATAATGGAGGAAAAAATTAAGTATGTATACATATCTTTTCATTATTTCATCAACAGCTTTATTTTTTTTTCGTGGGGAAATAATTACAGCTGAATTACATGATTTTTTTTTAGTGCATTTGGATTAATGCAGAGTGAGTGTAAGTGAGCGAATCTAATTGAGAATGAGCAATAGTTTGAGTATATCAATAGGCTGTACAGTCGATTTCAGAACAAAATAACTTGCCGAACCTATAATCTATATTCACCTATAACTTAATAACCTATAACCTGTCGAACTTATAACCTATATACACCTATAACTTAATAACCTATAACCTGCCTAACTATTTAAAACATGAATATCAATGAATAGGAACTGCAAATATACATTAATATAAGAAAGACAATTTTGAGCAATAAAGTAATATGCGAAATTATATTCATAGTTATAGAAAAACTATTAGTAGAAATAATTATAGAATTATAGATAATAGAACAATAATAATAGTTGTAATATATATTTATCATAAATAATAAAAGTCTTATAAAACCATAACTTAAAAATTTTTGCTTAGAAATGCAAAATTTTTTTTAAAATCGTTTCCGAATTTTCTTGAAAAAGATAAATTTCGCTAATGGGTTAAATGAACGTCTCAGAGACATTACAAGCAGGACATAATCTTCTTGAGGTTATCTTGAGATGATTTCGGGGCTTAGCGTCGCCGCGGCCCGGTCCTCTACCAGGAAGCAACCCGTAGCAGCTGTCTAACTCCCAGGTACCTATTTACTGCTAGCTGAATAGGGCATCAGGGTGAAAGACACTCTTCCCATTTGTTTCCGCCTCCACCGGGGATCGAACCCGGAACCTCACGTTTACGAATCCCGACCGCTGTCCACTTAGCCGCCAGGCCACAAGGACAATACATTCTTAAGTCACAACCTGAAGATATACAACCATATACAACCCCCCAAGGGTTAGTAAAGAGGTTTGTCTAGATTACCACAATCTACTACCACAATCTACTACCACAATCTACTGCCACAATCTACTGCCACAATCTACTACCACAATCTACTACCACAATCTACTGCCACAATCTACTGCCACAATCTACTACCACAATCTACTACCACAATCTACTGCCACAATCTACTGCCACAATCTACTACCACAATCTACTACCACAATCTACTACCACAATCTACTACCACAATCTACTGCCACAATCTACTGCCACAATCTACTACCACAATCTACTACCACAATCTACTGCCACAATCTACTACCACAATCTACTACCACAATCTACTACCACAATCTACTACCACAATCTACTACCACAATCTACATAATTACAACAATTACAATAAAAACTAGTTTATTTCAGCACCGGCAAAAAAAGATTCGAGCGGGAGCATTTTTACCCTTCACGGGTTAATTAACACAAATTAACTTGCCCAAGATAATTGTAACATGCTATAATCGTTAACGAGGGGAGGGATAGGCATTCCTGTATATGTATTATAGCGACGACGGATCCAGCGTCGTCCGCTATCCACTATTATCAACCAAAAATTAAAAGCTCAAAAAAAGTTTTTTTTAATGTTGGTGTCCTATATGTAAGGGAATTCCATTGATATCACGCGCTTTCTTAGTGTTTGGCAAAGATGAGGTTTAAGAAAGCACGCACGCGCGCACACACACACACACACACACACACACACACACACACACACACACACACACACACACAGAGATAGAGAGAGAGACAGAGTGAGAGAGACAGAGACAGAAAGACAGAGAGAGAGAGAGAGAGAGAGAGAGAGAGAGAGAGAGAGAGAGAGAGAGAGAGAGAGAGAGAGAGAGAGAGAGAGAGAGAGAGAGAGAGAGAGAGACAGAGAGAGAGACAGAGAGAGAGACAGAGAGAGACAGAGAGAGAGAGAGAGAGAGAGAGACAGAGAGAGAGACAGAGAAAGACAGAGAGAGAGAGAGACAGAGACAGAGAAAGACAGAGAGAGAGAGAGACAGAAAGACAGAGAGAGAGAGAGAGAGAGAGAGAGAGAGAGAGAGAGAGAGAGAGAGAGAGAGAGAGAGAGAGAGAGAGAGAGAGAGAGAGAGACAGAGAAAGACACACACACACAACCATGTGACACAAACACACAACAGGAAAATTACAACAAATGTAACACCGGTTCATCTCACCGATTACCAAAGAACACTAAATTGAAGAGCGATGCTAAATAGGATATGAAGACATAATCCCGCCGCATATCAAAGGCCAGTGAACGGGGAACTAGGTACATCCGCCCAGCTTATCTCCACCAACTATAACACAGGCTACAAACCAACCCCCTTTCACCCCCCAGCACCCAGAGAATAGGTCCCGCATTCTCCCTTCAATAAATTCACATCATTCTACTCACAATACAAACGCAAATTCCCGCTATCAATTACTCTTTGGTGTGGGAGTATTGTTTTTGTATATGTTTCGGTGTAGCGAAGCTGACTGCTCGACAGTGTTGACTAAAATCTCTCTCATGTCTACGGTGGGGGGAAAAAATAGGTTTTTCTGGTTAAGTGGAGATTTGATAGACTAACTACTGCCACTGTTGACCAGACCACACGCTAGAAGGTGAAGGGACGACGACGTTTCGGTCCATCTTGGACTATCTTGGATTCAATCGACTTGGAGAATGGTCCAGGACGGACCGAAACGTCGTCGTCGTCGCTTCACTTTCTAGTGTGTGGTCTGGTCAACTTACTTTAGCCACGTTATTGTGACTCCTCGTCTGCAACTGCTACTGATACTACTACTGATACTACTACTGATACTACTACTACTTCTGCTTCCATTCACTTACTTCTACGAGGGGAAATACTGGCTATGAACCTTGTAGAGAAGTAAACATTCACATTCACAAATCATTCACATGAACAAAGCCCTGACAGTTAGTTAATAAATAATTTAATATGTATAAACTTTTCCGACCTAATGGAGTAAACAAACTTTACTCTAAACCAGTTTTTTTAATTGAGTTTTTGTTATACTTTAAGTTCGGTTATACTTTCCAGGGCATATAAGGGCAAAATTTTTAATTTTCAGAATACTGTTAGTCATACTTTTTAATTTCCATGATACATGTTCATTTGTCATTTCTAAGTTCAAAAGAAACTTCCTTTCAGTTATTATCGTTTAGTTATACAGTTTAATATTAAAGCGATTATTAGTAGTAATGATTCACAAGCGTCCGAAGTGGTTGGGCACCATTCCTTCCCCTTCGTCCCATCCCAAATCCTTATCCTGACCCCTTCCCAGTGCTATATAGTTGTAATGGGTTTTTTCTATTCACCTATTTGTGCTTGTGGGGGTTGAGCTCTGGCTCTTTGGTCCCGCCTCTCAACCGTCAATCAACAGGTGTACAGGTTCCTGAGCCTATTGGGCTCTGTCATATCTACACTTGAAACTGTGTATGGAGTCAGCCTCCACCACATCACTGCCTAATGCCTAATTAATGTGTATGTGTGTGTGTGTGTGTGTGTGTGTGTGTGTGTGTGTGTGTGTGTGTGTGTGTGTGTGTGTATCAGTCAATACTCATGCAATAAGTTAGGATTGACCTTCGGCTCTTGGGTTCCGGCTTTCAAACAGTAGCCAACAGGAAACACTTGCTACCAAGCCTATGCGACGCCCTCGTACCTACTTTTGAGTCCACATACGCATAAGTGCGTACAATATACGCACTCACGCACTTTGCCTACACAACAGCGAGAGGCGTCCACTACTGCCTCAAACACCCTTCAGAGAGACGAAGTTGCCTCTTAAGCAAGCTATTCTCTAGACAAATAGTTCCTTAAACCCCACTAGTCTTACTGTTGCAAGTAGCACGGTCTATGGCGAGCCCGTAGTGGCATATTGCATCATGCAACGGGTACTCGGCTTCCGTCAACTGGTGGCAATTATTTTTTATGATAAAAAGCTTTTTCATTTCCACATTTATTAGCTTTTTGTATTAAAGTATTTATTGCAGCCTAATCCACTGTAACTTGTTGCTGTACTCAAGTCTAATGTAATTGGCTGTTGTATTAAAATACAATGGAATTGACTACTGTATTAAAATACAATGTAATTGGGTGCAGTATTATGACACTTTGCGCCTAATGCATATACATATTAACTACACTTTTCCCAAGTCAAATAAAAACATGTATCTTAAAATCTAAAAAGTGTGTGAAATGGGTTTGTGTTCATTGAACGTGGGATTGAACAGTTGATTGTTGAACAGTGGTTGTTGAACCAGTGCGTTCAGCTCGTTCAGTCACAGGTGCGATAGGTCTCGTTGCGTCACAGGTGCGATAGGTCTCGTTGCGTCACAGGTGCGATAGGTCTCGTTCAGTCACAGATGCGATAGGTCTCGTTGCGTCACAGGTGCGATAGGTCTCGTTGCGTCACAGGTGCGATAGGTCTCGTTGCGTCACAGATGCGATAGGTCTCGTTGCGTCACAGGTGCGATAGGTCTCGTTGCGTCACAGGTGCGATAGGTCTCGTTCAGTCACAGATGCGATAGGTCTCGTTGCGTCACAGGTGCGATAGGTCTCGTTGCGTCACAGGTGCGATAGGTCTCGTTGCGTCACAGATGCGATAGGTCTCGTTGCGTCACAGGTGCGATAGGTCTCGTTGCGTCACAGGTGCGATAGGTCTCGTTGCGTCACAGATGCGATAGGTCTCGTTGCGTCACAGGTGCGATAGGTCTCGTTGCGTCACAGGTGCGATAGGTCTTTAACAACTGCCAAACTTTGAGTCAATTCGTCCCCTTCTCTCTCACTACAACCCCTCCCCCCCCCCCTTCACCTGGTGCCACTATCTATCGTCACTATCGTACAGTGACCTATTCTCACGATAATCACATTTCTATTAGTCTATCGTACCGCGGACACCTGTATCCTAACTATATCTATCGCCCTGTGGACACCTGTATCCCAAGTAAATCTATCGCACTGCGGGACCCCTTTTGCTATCATTCATAGTTCTCCATCATTAACTATCGCAGCGATAGTTAATGTCCTGACCTGCACCAATCTCTTAATGGCCCTTTGCGCTTAATTGCATAAGACGATATTTGAGGGGTCAAACGATGCGGTATCTGCATAACTACTTCTATTGTCTAATGGCCTGTTGGGTAGTTACGGTGTTCTGAATGAAAATCTTGTCACAAGACAATAAGGATTGAATTCCGGATATCTTGATGATTGTTGATGTGAGAACTATTGATGTCAGGCCTTAACTATGGGTTGGTGTGAGTTGTTTCATCCGAAAACAACGCTGTTTGACCCTTTCACGTGACGTTAGTGAAAGAGGTATATATGTATTGAATATACCCTCCTATACCCCCCAGCAAGCAGTAGCACCTCCCCCCACACACCCCCAACAAGCACCAGCACCCCCCCACACCCCCAGCAAGCAAGGGCACCACTTCCCCACACCCCCAGCAAGCACACCATCCCCCCCCCCACACCCCCAGCAATCAGTAGCACCACCCCCCACACCCCAACAATCAGAAGCACCACCCCTCACAGCCCCAGCAAGCACCCCCCCCAACACCCCAACAAGCACCAGCACCACCCCCCCACAGCCCCAGCAAGCACCCCCCCCCACACCCCAACAATCAAAACCACCACCCCCCAACAAGCACCAGCACCACCCCCCCACACCCCCAGAAAGCACACCACTCTCACACCACACTACACCACCGCGGGGATTAGATCAAACGATGCATGTTGTCTATTAAATCGTAATTATTGGTACAAACTGCGTTAACCGCCGGAACATCCCTGCCCAGAAGGGAATGCGACAAATGTTGCTTGAGCACTTGCGAGAGGAAGAGAAGAGGGGGGAAGGGGGGGGGGGGAATGAGTAACAGATGCAAGCACTTGGGTAGTGTGACTGGCTCTGTGCATCTGTTACGAGAGAAAACAAAGGAAGAGCAGCGCAAGCGATGCTATGTAGTCTGTGACATCTGTTGGTGTATACAGATGCCCAAGCGTAGTAGGTTTGTGTATAGTAGACCCGTTCAACCGGTTCATGAACAGCCTCGAGTGGGTGAACAGATGTCAACACCTGTTATGTGAACACGCCGTCTATTGAGACGTTGCAACGTCTCATAAGGCGTCGAAACGTCTTAATATGAGGCGTCGAAACGTCAATATGTAGCGTCGAAACGTGTCAATATGAAGCGTCGAAACGTGTCAATATGAGGCGTCGAAACGTGTCAATAAGGGAGAACGTAAGGGAGTGAACGGCCCTGAACATGTATAAACCATGTTGCACAGACCTCTCGTTCAACTTGAACAAAATATGAACAAACGGACCATTAGAGAGAGAGGTAAGGAGGGGGAATTATCAGGTCAAAGCCTCAAGCCATTACGCCTATATACCACAAGGAAAGGTGTCAGGATAAGGATTTGGGATGGGACGGGGGAAAGGAATAGTTGCCCAACCACTTTGACGGGCCAGTGTCATCAACAGTTGTTACAGACACAAACTTCCACCCCCCCCCCCACCCCCCCTCTAACCCAAGTGCGACTCAAGTTCCTCAAACTATTTATACTTTTTTAAGACGCGTCTTAAGCCGTACTTGAGTAGGAAGACCCGCTAAAAGTAGGTCTTATGTTCCCTCCTTGTGAGCAAGTTACTAAGGATGACGTAAGAGGAACCCCCTATTACCCCCTCCCCCCCTTCCCTTAGCTAAAAAAAATAGGTAAAGAAAAGGGAGATAGATATTGATTTACGTGATGGTCTATGTAGCCCACATCGCTACGGAGACTTAACTAGATTGACTCACGGGTCAGATGCCCTCTACTCACAGGAGCACCTGATTGACTCACTGGAGCACCTGATTCACTCACAGAAGCACATGATTGACTCACAGGAGCACCTGATTGACTCACAGAAGCACCTGATTGACTCACAGGAGCACCTGATTGACTCACAGAAGCACCTGAGCATGGCGTTACCACGCTTGGCGTAGTAACGCTATGCGTATATATAGTACGCTTGGCCTAGCGTTGATCCGGTTAATGGGGACTTACGCAGAAGCGCTAAGACTTGACGCGAACACAGCTTATAATATATACGTTTTATACGCATATACTCTCTTTTACGGGTCTGAGGCTTCTGTGCTGGCTAGGGTTCGAATCTCCTGATGGGAAAGTGTTATATATATATATATATATATATATATATATATATATATATATATATATATATATATATATATATATATATATATATATATATATATACAATACTATATATCCAGCTAATAGTCTTAATAAACATGTAACACTGTATTCCGACGTGACGCAAAAGCTGCGTCATTAATGTATAAGCAAAAAAGCTTAATTTTAAAAAAATAATTTAAAAACAAAAAATATAATTTTATTTTAAAAGCAAAACAGTTTGATAGACGTCTGACCTAAGTCTGATTTGGTGGCAAATTAGACTTAGTTACGCAGGCCTACACAAAATTTACAAATTCAGCCGTAGGCAGGACATACACCAATCATACAACAAGGACTATACTGACTGTATAGAATAAGCCAAGTTGCATAATACAAGATAAACAACTAATCCCAGCACGAAATGTAGGAGTTACAAGCGACATACTTAGTCCTGTAGAATCACGCAATTATCTAACTACAGTGTCTATATAGAGTAGATAATTCCTCTCCTCTTATTATCTTTTTATAGAGGAGATTATCTTTTTGTTTATCTGTTATCTGTGGATTGTGCAACTGGCATTATTGACTGTGCATCTGTCATTATTGACTGTGCAACTGTCATTATTGACTGTGCAACTGTCATTATTGACTGTGCAACTGTCATTATTGACTGTGCAACTGTCATTATTGACTGTGCAACTGTCATTATTGACTGTGCAACTGTCATTATTGACTGTGCAACTGTCATTATTGACTGTGCATCTGTCATTATTGACTGTGCAACTGTCATTATTGACTGTGCAACTGTCATTATTGACTGTGCAACTGTCATTATTGACTGTGCATCTGTCATTATTGACTGTGCAACTGGATGATGAGTGGCTGCACCCATATTATGCCTTCTGATGATTCTGTATCATACAGAATCTCAAGGAATGTTGCATCTTTCGTGAATCAGAACAAACTCTTCGATTCAAGGAATCTTGATAACTCGAAACACTGCTGATTCGTTATTCACAGTGTCTCGTTACGGTGATGTTCTGTGAGATGCTGAAGTGTACTGTGTGATCCTACAGTGTACCGTGATATCCTGCAGTGTACTGTGATATCCTACAGTGTACCGTGATATCCTACAGTGTACCGTGATATCCTGCAGTGTACTGTGATATCCTACAGTGTACTGTGATATCCTACAGTGTACCGTGATATCCTACAGTGTACCGTGATATCCTACAGTGTACTGTGATATCCTACAGTGTACTGTGATATCCTACAGTGTACCGTGATATCCTACAGTGTACTGTGATATCCTACAGTGTACTGTGATATCCTACAGTGTACTGTGATATCCTACAGTGTACCGTGATATCCTACAGTGTACCGTGATATCCTACAGTGTACCGTGATATCCTACAGTGTACTGTGATATCCTACAGTGTACCGTGATATCCTACAGTGTACCGTGATATCCTACAGTGTACCGTGATATCCTACAGTGTACTGTGATATCCTACAGTGTACCGTGATATCCTACAGTGTACTGTGATATCCTACAGTGTACTGTGATATCCTACAGTGTACTGTGATATCCTACAGTGTACCGTGATATCCTACAGTGTACCGTGATATCCTACAGTGTACCGTGATATCCTACAGTGTACCGTGATATCCTACAGTGTACTGTGATATCCTACAGTGTACCGTGATATCCTACAGTGTACCGTGATATCCTACAGTGTACTGTGATATCCTACAGTGTACCGTGATATCCTACAGTGTACTGTGATATCCTACAGTGTACTGTGATATCCTACAGTGTACCGTGATATCCTACAGTGTACCGTGATATCCTAGTGTACCGTGATATCCTACAGTGTACCGTGATATCCTACAGTGTACCGTGATATCCTACAGTGTACCGTGATGTCCTACAGTGTACCGTGATATCCTACAGTGTACTGTGATATCCTACAGTGTACCGTGATATCCTACAGTGTACCGTGATGTCCTACAGTGTACCGTGATATCCTACAGTGTACTGTGATATCCTACAGTGTACCGTGATATCCTACAGTGTACTGTGATATCCTACAGTGTACCGTGATATCCTACAGTGTACCGTGAGATATTTCATTAGTTCACCATCGCCGAATTACATTTAAGAATACAGTGGAAGAGTTTAATCCACAGGAGCCGTGGTGTGGGATCGAACCTGGAGCGTGCATCAGGGAACACCCTGCACATAGGTTCGAATCCGCATGACAGCTCCTGTCAATTTTCTCATTGCATTATATACTGCAAATGTAACAATCAGTTGCGTAGCCACTAACGGCTTAGTGTAGAGTTCAGTAGTGAACTTGCATGCTGTATTCTACCATACAGTGCTATTGTATTTTATAGATTAGCTGTATTCAAAGACTGGTCAGCGTGTTTGAACTATTTTGACACGCGTGTTTGGACTATTTTCACACGCGTGTTTGGACTATTTTCAGACGCGTGTTTGGACTATTTTCACGCGCGTGTTTGGACTATTTTCACACGCGTGTTTGGACTATTTTCACACGCGTGTTTGGACTATTTTCACACGCGTGTTTGGACTATTTTCACACGCGTGTTTGGACTATTTTCACACGCGTGTTTGGACTATTTTCACACGCGTGTTTGGACTATTTTCACACGCGTGTTTGGACTATTTTCACACGTGTTGAGAAGTGACGATGCGTTTTCCGACGCCCAATAGAGCTGGGAAGCTCTATAGCAATGGAGGGGGGCAAGAATAGAGGCCCTCTTGAACAAGGATTGGGATGCAACGCTGAGATAAAGAAGTACAGATTAGCGGCCCAATCACTTCGGCTTGGTTGGTGATACTGGGATGTTGCAACAGAGGTACCTTTGGGTTGCAATCTTGCGTCAAATAATACAAAGTTTCCTCTTACTCTACACATTCAAGTCAGCGTCTAAATGTATTAATCAATTCAACACCAAATTAATCCTTGTTAAATTCAATCCAACGTCCCTAGATTTGATGCAATATAAAATTAACCCCTTTGCAATATACGCAACTTAAACCTTGCCTAAATTATAGAAATATTAATATTTCAAAACTTCACCTATACTACACAATATAATCCACCGGCCACTGATATATATTTATATAACAAAGTGCTTAATTAGATATATATTACTAGTAAAGACAGTATATAACTCATCACCATAATAGTGAATATACTACACTGAGATACAGATATACCAGTCATATAAGTTTATTTATTATACCAGTAATATAGCGTAACAGATCTCAAGATATACCAATCAAACCTTGCGCCGGGTATATAAATTAGTCGACACGGGTTTACTTATATATATATATATATATATATATATATATATATATATATATATATATATATATATATATAAAGGTCTCTCCTAAACCCAGTGCCTTGAACAAATCCACAAGGGCCGTGACGAGGATTCGAACCTGCGTCCGGGAGCATCCCAGACACTGCCTTAATCGACTGAGCTACGACAGGGTTAAAAGGGCCCAGTGCCTATTTTTTGCAACAAATTAGTCCAAAAAACCCGTTTGGAAAATTATATCCAGAATTACTATGTAGTGAACTCAGCCAAAAGGCAGTTAAGAGATAAAAAAAGAACTAAAAATGATAATTCTTTAGCTAAGAATGTCTCTCAGTATCATCAGTCTCAGGACACTATGGAGGGTAGATTGATACGAAGAAGCTGTTACCCATGCAGCAAGTGCCCCTCTCTTCACGATTGGTTCCAGCGCCGTTGCAGGAACTGAGAGCTCTGGAGTTGACCTCTAAGATGGTGAAAGAGGGCACACAAGGACTCGAAACCCGGACACCGCCGTGGTCAGGGCCGGAGGAGGAGAAGAACCACCACAGCAAGAGCATGAACGATCCTAGCTTTCTGGGGCCAGATTCACGAAGCAGTTACGCAAGCACTTACGAACCTGGGGCCTGATTCACGAAGCAGTTACGCAAGCACTTACGAACCTGGGCCCGGGTTCACGAAGCAGTTACGCAAGCACTTGCGAACCTGGGGCCAGATTCACAAAGCAGTTACGCAAGCACTTATGAACCTGGGCCCAGATTCACGAAGCAGTTACGCAAGCACTTACGAAATCTGGGGCCAGATTCACGAAGCAGTTACGCAAGCACTTATGAACCTGGGGCCAGATTCACAAAGCAGTTACGCAAGCACTTATGAACCTGGGGCCAGTCACGAAGCAGTTACGCAAGCACTTACGAACCTGGGGCCAGATTCACGAAGCAGTTACGCAAGCACTTACGAAATCTGGGGCCAGATTCACGATGCAGTTACGCAAGCACTTACGAACCTGGGGCCAGATTCACGAAGCAGTTATGCAAGCACTTATGAACCTGGGGCCAGATTCACGAAGCAGTTACGCAAGCACTTACGAAATCTGGGGCCAGATTCACGAAGCAGTTACGCAAGCACTTATGAACCTGGGGCCAGATTCACAAAGCAGTTACGCAAGCACTTATGAACCTGGGGCCAGTCACGAAGCAGTTACGCAAGCACTTACGAACCTGGGGCCAGATTCACGAAGCAGTTACGCAAGCACTTACGAAATCTGGGGCCAGATTCACGAATCAGTTACGCAAGCACTTACGAACCTGGGGCCAGATTCACGAAGCAGTTACGCAAGCACATAGGAACCTGTCCATCTTTTCTCAATCTTTGGCGGCTTTGTTTACAATTATTAAACAGTTAATGAGCTCCGAAGCACCAGGAGGCTGTTTATAACATTAACAACAGTTGATTGGCAAGTTTTCATGCTTGTAAACTGTTTAATAAATGTAACCAAAGCCGTCAAAGATTGAGGAAAGATGTACACGTTCGTAAGTGCTTGCGTAACTGCTTCGTGAATCTGGCCCCAGGTTCGTAAGTGCTTGCGTAACTGATTCGTGAATCTGGACCCCACGAGCCCGAAGGAGGATTCTCCGGCCCCGCACCTATGAGTTCTAGACTGAGATCGTCACAGCCCTCTTTCCGCCAAGTAAGTCCACTTCGGGATCACCATAGCCCGTGCTACTTGCCCCGTTCCTGTGACAGGTAAGTCCGCTACGGGATCACCATAGCCCGTGCTACTTGCCCCGCTCCTGTGACAGGTAAGTCCGCTACGGGATCACCATAGCCAGTGCTACTTGCCCCGTTCCTGTGACAGGTAAGTCCAATACGGGCTCACCATAGCCCGTGCTACTTGCCCCGCTCCTGTGCCAGGTAAGTCCGCTACGGGATCACCATAGCCCGTGCTACTTGCCCCGCTCCTGTGCCAGGTAAGTTAGGGGCTCACCATAGCCCGTGCTACTTGCCCCGCTCCTGTGACAGGTAAGTCCGCTACGGGATCACCATAGCCCGTGCTACTTGCCCCGCTCCTGTGACAGGTAAGTTACGGGCTCACCATAGCCCGTGCTACTTGCCCCGCTCCTGTGACAGGTAAGTCCGCTACGGGATCACCATAGCCCGTGCTACTTGCCCCGCTCCTGTGACAGGTAAGTCCGCTACGGGATCACCATAGCCTGTGCTACTTGCCCCGCTCCTGTGCCAGGTAAGTTAGGGGCTCACCATAGCCCGTGCTACTTGCCCCGCTCCTGTGACAGGTAAGTCCGCTACGGGATCACCATAGCCCGTGCTACTTGCCCCGCTCCTGTGACAGGTAAGTCCGCTACGGGATCACCATAGCCCGTGCTACTTGCCCCGTTCCTGTGACAGGCAAGTCCAATACGGGCTCACCATAGCCCGTGCTACTTGCCCCGCTCCTGTGCCAGGTAAGTCCGCTACGGGATCACCATAGCCCGTGCTACTTGCCCCGCTCCTGTGCCAGGTAAGTTACGGGCTCACCATAGCCCGTGCTACTTGCCCCGCTCCTGTGCCAGGTAAGTTACGGGCTCACCATAGCCCGTGCTACTTGCCCCGCTCCTGTGCCAGGTAAGTTAGGGGCTCACCATAGCCCGTGCTACTTGCCCCGCTCCTGTGCCAAGTAAGTCCACTACGGGATCACCATAGCCCGTGCTACTTGCCCCGCTCCTGTGCCAGGTAAGTTACGGGCTCACCATAGCCCGTGCTACTTGCCCCGCTCCTGTGCCAGGTAAGTTAGGGGCTCACCATAGCCCGTGCTACTTGCCCCGCTCCTGTGACAGGTAAGTCCGCTACGGGATCACCATAGCCCGTGCTACTTGCCCCGCTCCTGTGCCAGGTAAGTTACGGGCTCACCATAGCCCGTGCTACTTGCCCCGCTCCTGTGCCAGGTAAGTTACGGGCTCACCATAGCCCGTGCTACTTGCCCCGCTCCTGTGCCAGGTAAGTTAGGGGCTCACCATAGCCCGTGCTACTTGCCCCGCTCCTGTGCCAAGTAAGTCCACTACGGGATCACCATAGCCCGTGCTACTTGCCCCGCTCCTGTGCCAGGTAAGTTACGGGCTCACCATAGCCCGTGCTACTTGCCCCGCTCCTGTGCCAGGTAAGTTAGGGGCTCACCATAGCCCGTGCTACTTGCCCCGCTCCTGTGACAGGTAAGTCCGCTACGGGATCACCATAGCCCGTGCTACTTGCCCCGCTCCTGTGCCAGGTAAGTTACGGGCTCACCATAGCCCGTGCTACTTGGAACTTGTTCCAAGTAGCTGAATCTAAAACAACATCCCTCTTTCACCTTAGGCCGGCGTCTTTCCGTATATTAATAATAATACAAATAATAGTTTGCAGAGACATGACGATCCAGCAATATTTAGACCACGACAGTATTGACTACCGCAGTGAACGTACTGACAGGTGAACGTACGGACAGGTTAATGTACACAGGTGAACGTATTGACAGTTGAACGCAGGGACAGTTGAACGCAGGGACAGGTGAACGTATGGACAGGTGAACATACACAGGTGAACGTACGGACAGGTGAACGTACGGACAGGTGAACGTACGGACAGGTTAATGTACAGACCAGTGAACGTACAGACAACTGAACGTACAGACCAGTGAACGTACATACAAGTGAACGTACAGACAAGTGAACGTACATACAAGTGAACGTACAGACCAGTGAACGTACATACAAGTGAACGTACATACAAGTGAACGTACAGACCAGTGAACGTACATACAAGTGAACGTACATACAAGTGAACGTACAGACAGGTGAACGTATAGACCAGTGAACTTACAGACCAGTGAACGTACATACAAGTGAACGTACATACAAGTGAACGTACAGACCAGTGAACGTACATACAAGTGAACGTACATACAAGTGAACGTACAGACCAGTGAACGTACATACAAGTGAACGTACATACAAGTGAACGTACATACAAGTGAACGTACAGACCAGTGAACGTACATACAAGTGAACGTACATACAAGTGAACGTACATACAAGTGAACGTACATACAAGTGAACGTACAACCTGTTCCATTACCAAAAAAACAGACATATAACCCCGACGTTACTAGTAAGTTCAGCGTTACTAAAAGATTTAATACACCTCCCTTATCCTAACCTGCCAGAGGACCCACAACAGAAAACGCGACAGTACGTCGCTTTCGCCAGCCGCTTCCATTTTCCAGTACGACGATTTTTGGCCGTAGGTAACACATACGTGCGAAATACGACGTTCTATATAGGACAGGTTGCAGGCCACACCTGCAGTTTCACCGTAGCAACAGCAGCATCAAGCCACACCTGCAGCTTCACCGTAGCAACAGCACCATCAGGCCACACCTGCAGCTTCACCGTAGCAACAATAGCATCAGGCCACACCTGCAGCTTCACCGTAGCAACACTAGCATCAGGCCACACCTGCAGTTTCACCGTAGCAACAGCACCATCAGGCCACACCTGCAGCTTCACCGTAGCAACAGCACCATCAGGCCACACCTGCAGCTTCACCGTAGCAACACTAGCATCAGGCCACACCTGCAGCTTCACCGTAGCAACACCAGCATCAGGCCACACCTGCAGCTTCACCGTAGCAACACCAGCATCAGGCCACACCTGCAGCTTCACCGTAGCAACAGCACCATCAGGCCACACCTGCAGTTTCACCGTAGCAACAGCACCATCAGGCCACACCTGCAGCTTCACCGTAGCAACACTAGCATCAGGCCACACCTGCAGCTTCACCGTAGCAACACCAGCATCAGGCCACACCTGCAGCTTCACCGTAGCAACACTAGCATCAGGCCACACCTGCAGCTTCACCGTAGCAACAGCAACATCAGGCCACACCTGCGTCAGGCCACACCTGCGTCAGGCCACAACCACGACCACCACAATTACAACTATCCTTGTCTAACCATCTATTACTAACTACACAAATTCTGTGTGTCAATCTCCTCCTAAATATCTATTAACCCTTTGGCTACCTTACCATCGTTACCAGCCGTGGACAAAACTGTCTCTACCAGGTTACTGCCGCTACCAGACCATTGCCGCTACCAGACTATCGCCGCTACCAGACCATTGCCGCTACCAGACTATTGTCGCTACCAGGCTATCGCCGCTACCAGACTATTGCCGCTACCAGACTTCTGCCGCTACCAGACTATTGCCGCTACCAGGGCATTGTCGCTACCAGGCTATTGCCGCTACTAGGGCATTGTCGCTACCAGGCTATTGCCGCTACCAGGGCATTGTCGCTACCAGACTATTGTCGCTACCAGGTTATCGCCGCTACCAGACTATTGCCGCTACCAGACCATTGCCGCTACCAGACTATTGCCGCTACCAGGGCATTGTCGCTACTAGACAACTGCCGCTACCAGGCTATCGCCGCTACCAGACTATCGCCGCTACCAGGCTATTGCCGCTACCAGACTACTGCTGCTACCAGACTACTGCCGCTTCCAGACCATTGCCGCTACCAGACTACAACTGCCACTACCAAGCTATCGCCGCTACCAGACTATTGCCGCTACCAGACTATCGCCGCTACCAGACTATTGCCGCTACCAGACTATTGCCGCTACCAGACTTCTGCCGCTACCAGACTACAACTGCCACTACCAAGCTATCGCCGCTACCAGATTATTGCCGCTACCAGACTTCTGCCGCTACCAGACTACAACTGCCACTACCAAACTATCGCCGCTACCAGACTATCGCCGCTACCAGACTATCGCCGCTACCAGACCATTGCCGCTACCAGACTTTCGCCGCTACCAGACTATCGCCGCTACCAGACTTCTGCCACTACCAGACTATCGCTGCTACCAGGCCATTGCCGCTACCAGGCTATCGCCGCTACCAGACTTCTGCCACTACCAGACTATCGCTGCTACCAGGCCATTGCCGCTACCAGGCCATTGCCGCTACCAGACTTCTGCCGCTACCAGACCATTGCCGCTACCAGACTACTGCCGCTACCAGACTATCGCCGCTACCAGACTATTGCCGCTACCAGACTATTGCCGCTATCAGACTATCGCCGCTACCAGACCATCACCGCTACCAGACCATTGCCGCTACCAGACAATTGCGCTACCAGGCTACTGCCGCTACCAGACCATCGCCGCTACCAGACCATTGCCGCTACCAGACCATTGTCACTACCAGACCATCGCCGCTACCAGACCATCGCCGCTACCAGACCATCGCCGCTACCAGACTACTGCCGCTACCAGACTACTGCCGCTACCAGACTACTGCCGCTACCAGACCATTGCCGCAACCAGACTATCGCCGCTACCAGACTACTGCCGCTACCAGACTACTGCCGCTACCAGACTACTGCCGCTACCAGACCATCGCCGCTACCAGACTACTGCCGCTACCAGACTACTGCCGCTACCAGACCATCGCCGCTACCAGACTACTGCCGCTACCAGACTACTGCCGCTACCAGGCCATTGCCGCTACCAGGCCATTGCCGCTACCAGACTATCGCCGCTACCAGACTATTGCCGCTACCAGACCATTGCTGCTACCAGACTATTGCCGGTACCAAACTATTGCCGCTACCAGACTATCGCCGCTACCAGACTATTGCAGCCACCAGACTACTGCCGCTACCAGACTAGTACCGCTACCAGACTAGTACCGCTACCAGACTAGTACCGCTACCAGACTAGTACCGCTACCAGACTATTGCCGCTACCAGACTATTGCCGCTACCAGACTACAACTGCCGCTACCAGGCCATTGTCGCTACTAGACTATCGCCGCTACCAGACAATCGCCGCTACCAGACAATCGCCGCTACCAGACTATTGCAGCCACCAGACTACTGCCGCTACCAGACTATTGCCGCTACCAGACTATTGCCGCTACCAGACTATTGCCGCTACCAGACAATCGCCGCTACCAGACTACAACTGCCGCTACCAGACTACAACTGCCGCTACCAGGCCATTGTCGCTACTAGACTATCGCCGCTACCAGACAATCGCCGCTACCAGACTACAACTGCCGCTACCAGGCCATTGCCGCTACCAGACTACAACTGCCGCTACCAGGCCATTGTCGCTACTAGACTATCGCCGCTACCAGACAATCGCCGCTACCAGACTACAACTGCCGCTACCAGGCCATTGTCGCTACCAGACTATTGCCGCTACCAGACTATCGCCGCTACCAGACTATCCCCACTACCAGACTATCGCCGCTACCAGACTTCTGCCGCTACCAGACTTCTGCCGCTACCAGACTATCGCCGCTACTAGACAATTGCCGCTACCAGACTATCGCCGCTACCAGACAATCGCCGCTACCAGAATATCGCAGCTACCAGACAATTGCCGCTACCAGACAATTGCCGCTACCAGACTACTGCCGCTACCAGACCACTGCCGCTACCAGACAATCGCCGCTACCAGACTATCGCCGCTACCAGACAATCGCCGCTACCAGACAATCGCCGCTACCAGACTATCGCCACTACCAGACTATCGCCGCTACCAGACAATCGCCGCTACCAGACTATTGCCACTACCAGACTATCGCCGCTACCAGACCAAAAGGCAATAGTGATCTATTGTCACCACTATACAACAGTGCCCACGTCACTATAACACCACTATCACCTCACCATCACTGTGAGGTGATATCACCAGTGATATCAATGGTGTGATATCACTGCTGATATCACCCCATTGAATCTCACTTTCAAAATTCGCTTCAATCTTGAACCCAAAATACAGTTAGTCTAAGACTCTAGAATCCTCACTATCACGGCTAGGATCCTCTTGCATCATGATTAACAAGCTTCAGAGTGATAGTTCCTTGCACCATCAAACTAATCACCCCCAATCCTTCCCTCGATCACCACCAAACTAATCACTATCAATCCTTCTCTCCATCAACACCAATCCTTCTCTCCGTCACCTCCAATCCTTCTCTCCATCACCTCCAATCCTTCTCTACATCACCACCAATCCTCCTCTCCAACACCACCAAACTAATCACTCCCAATCCTCCCTACCGTCATCACCCATACTCCACCCTGCTAGTAAATGGACCACCAGGCGAGCCTGACCATAGAGCGGGTGTCGAACCCACGGACCACTTATGCGGGGCACAATGAAAGCAAGATGGGTATGTTGGTCTGTTTGCGCGAATTAACTTGGCGCCCGTTAGCGAGCTCGGTAAGTCTCTCTCTCTTCCTACCAACGAGCGCCTCTCTTCGTTAACCAACGCAGTTCAAGGACAATAAACCCAACAACGAGGTATAAACGAAGCCTAGTGAATGCGAACCAATTTGATTATCACCATCAACCGTTTGTATCAAGCGGTTAACGACCGTGAACCACTAACCCGCTGTTCAACGACCAACCCCTAACGTGTATTAAATACAGTACAGGTTACAGCGGCGTTTGAGTTATATATGAGTTATTTATTATTAAATATCCCTATCAATCTCGCCTCCGTGTCGGAGCTCGCGTCACTCCGAGAAATCATTTAACGAGAAATAAATTAAGTTATCAATGTCGTTAACTGTGAGACTATACACAACAGCGTATTATCCGCTGTTGTGCGTTAGTTTGTTGAGCAAGAGAGAACTATATTTAAAAATACATAAATGACTAGTTACATCGCTATATATATATATATATATATATATAGTGTCCGTGTGTCTGTGGCGATTTACGCATACCTCAATAATGTGCTTTTGTGAATTATTGTATACAACTATATAAATATTAAATATATATCTAATTATAAATTTATATAATTATAAAAATATCATTAAATATATATTATCTATTTATTTATTCATTTATTGTTATTCAACATGGGAGAAATAAAGTTGGTTTTTTCACTTAGTGAAGAGGATACAGGTACTGTTCTACTTGGATCTGTGGGTGGATATGGGAATATCCACCTCTACTGTGGTGGATATGGGAGGCCCTTACACTAGCTACATATGTACTTCATGTGTAGCTACACGATAACATGTACTAAGGCACATATGCTGTATCATAGAACACGCTCAATGTACTCAAAAGTAATTACGGTGACAACTACTAGTTCGGTATTGTTTTAAAATTTCAGAGAAATGGCATTATCTACCTTTAGATGTATTGCATTCTACTGCAAAAGTAGATGTAGATAGTACACTACTCAGTACATCATCGGAGACACCTGGGTGCACCTAGTACAATAATATGTACTGTAATTCGTACATGATAATTGTAATACCATGTAATTCGTACATATTAGTAATACCATGTAATTCGTACATATTAGTAATACCATGTAATTCGTACTATGTACCCCAAAAGTAGTTGTACATGTACAAAATGTACTTCACTGTTCAGGCACAAACCATTCGGTGACGTTAAGTAAGTGAAAAACAAAAAGAAATACGTTTATCACAGCAAACTAATTACGTATTGCAAAACGTGAATTGCCTTGTTAACATCTTAGTACGAAATGTAAACTTATGGCTGTATACTGTTTACATAGACCTGTGTTGATGTTTCTTGGATCAATCATCCCCACCTTGAACTGTCACTCGCTGAGTCGTTTCAACGAAAAGGATAGTTAAGGAAAAAAACAAAGATGTGAGGGTTCGACAAAGATGTCGAACCCCTTCCTTAACTACCGTCAGAGGCCTCGTTAAGGGTGATTTAACATCTAGCTTAAGAAATAATTAGCGTGGGTACAAACATGCATTCGGGGCACGCTACCTGAAGTTCGTTAACCAATTTGTCCGTCACCTTCGTACAGGGTTCTGGTACCCAGTTCATGTGTTGGGAGTTGAAGGAGTTGAACGACGACATTGGGTTGAAGCTGTTGAAGCGGTATTGTTGCCCCATTGTCGTCGACATAGCAGCCATCGTCATGACAATTACAAGATGGAACAAGGCGCTCCAGTCGTTACGGCGCGGCGAATTAAGTCTTCGGGAACTACTCTCCACCTTTGGCAAATCTTCACCACTCTATATTACGACTCCTTTCTAATTTCTTTCAAACTCACGATACTTGAAGAGTTGGTAATTTTTTCCTTGTAATCTTGTCTTAGAAATTGTTTCTAGGTCAGACTTAGTTCACTTATTAATGTTTTGTCACGATAATGAGTATTTCTTTCAAGATATCACTCGATCTAGTCACTTTGGAACGTGCGTTCAAGAATCTTTGGTATGGGATCAGGTAAGCATCTTGAAACGTGGTTGTACCACCGTTCTTTGGTTGAGTGTGGTGGAGGTGATGAATGACTTCAACAGCATCACATGGGGATGCTAGGGAGTACTGCGGCCGGCTGGCTGGCTGGCTGGCTGGCTGGCTGGCTGCACACATACACACACACACACACACACACACTCCCCGGGTAACTGTGTGGCGTGGAGCGGCACACACACACACACTGGCTGGGGACTTAGTCTGTAGCGTGCGGGGAGGCTGGCTTCACCTGCCGCCAGCACCGCGTTGGGCCAAAAGGGGCCGATCCCACACCCTCACACACTGTTCAAGATAAGTTGAGTTTCGTCCGAGCCCACCATAGAAGGTTTCGGACCTTGGCCAACGACCAGTTTTTTACCGCACCGCCCTTGGTGTCTGACAGAAAAGTAGTGGTCGCAGGAGGAAAGAATTACACGTCTTTACCGCTGGGGCTCGCGACGCCGAGTGGGGGGGGGTGGAAAAAGCCAAGTAAAAACCCTCTCTTGAGCTACTAATAAGACGCGGGTCTTCTAAGCATGTGCAGGACGGCAGTTCTTGAGCCAAGCCTCGTAATTAGGGGGGTGAAAAAAGGCGGCTGATTGGTCGTGAGCGGCGAAGGGGGCGGGGTGGGGCAGAGCTTGGATAGATACGGCCCGACCCCTCGCGGCTCCCGCATCCCCCAAAACCCCCCCGAACCCCCCGCCGCGCACGCGCACACTGCACGCGCCCCCCGCGACACCCCCACGCCTCACACACGCACGCACACACCCTCCTCCTCCCGCAAAAAGTGAGGTCTTGGACGGCGCCGCCTTCTCCCTCCTGGACTTTTACGAAGAGTTGACGCTGCAGTATGAATTATTCAGATGTGCAGCCGCTAATGTTGTGCAGCCGTGGCGGCTGTGCCTGCCTCCTCCTCCTCCAAACACTCACACCAACACCACGCCTCACAACACTGACTCGTCTATAACTCACCACGCAAAAGAGGGCCAAAAGATAAGCCTAACTTTGCAATATCCTCCGCGACGAAGTGCATTGGTGCTAAGAGGCTCCATCTCCGCCCAGCACCGCTGCGCCCCCAGCTTGTCGCTGCTCTGAGGCGCAGTGAGGCGCTGTGTCTCTCTCCACCGCTCTGTGGAGCCCCTCACATAGAGGTAAATAGCACTCAAGCAACAGCTCTATACTCAAGGAATAGATAGCCACACGTCTATATAACTTGTTATCTTAACCTATTCACTCAATAACAAGCAGTCATTTGAAATAACTAACCGGTTGGGGTATCTGGTGATCAGAGACATCCTATAACATACCTATAGCATTCTTGAGTTTCTGTATAGCTATATAGAAGAAAGGGAAGAGGTGTTAGAAAGAGGGGTAGAGGTAACAAAGAGCTTTTCACCGGAAGAAACACATGATCAGAGATGCAGTCTTTGCCGGCATCTTCACAGCCTAGCCGGCTTGTTGAGAGGCCGGATACTGCATCTCAATCATGTTAGGCCTACTGCCTCGCTCGAACATTCTAGATGTAACCTTATTGATTACTAGAAATGTGGATCAGATTTCCATCTATTGGGGGAGGGGATAGGACTCACACAGCCTTGCAATCAATAGACATTGTGATCAATATTATCTGCAGTCATTCCAGATCAGTTTCCAGACTGTGTAAGCCAGAAACTATGTTATTGAAAAACAATTTGTATTTCTGTTGACGAGGAGTCACAATAACGTGGCTGAAATTTGTTGACCACACCACACACTAGAAAGTGAAGGGACGACGATGTTTCGGTCCGTCCTGGACCATTCTCAAGTCGATTGAGAATGGTCCACGACGGACCGAAACGTCGTCGTCCCTTCACCTTCTAGTGTGTGGTTTGGTTAATAATTTGCAATTCTGTTTCATGTTCTACTCCTGTGACAATGTTCTAATCGCTAAGTTCCAGAACGTGTGTAGTTAATACGAAACCATCTACCTGATATATTGTATATGTGTCGTACAGGAACGATATCTTCTATCACCACGAGTGTTATATTAAGATATCTTACTCTTAAGATCCTTAAGTATCTCTGCCACTTCAGTGCGAAACATACGATTGAAATTGCCGTCATTCCTTTAGCCTTACTAAATGTATTCATTTTTTCACTTGTTTCTCAAAGTTTTACCCAAATGGTTTTTAAAACCTTATATATATATATATATATATATATATATATATATATATATATATATATATATATATATATATATATATATATATATATATATATAAAACATATATATCATATATAACATACATATATTCACATCTTTAGGTATCATCTACATTTCGCTTGAATATATTTTGCACGGAGCCCCGGTGTCTTTTAGTCTCTTAAACTGCTATTCTGTTTGTTCTTATCGTCTTAAACAACCACCAAGACTCTATTCCTCACTCTTGGATATGTTTCATCAATCCCTTTATATCTTCAGCATCGCTGAATGTTTCCAGATTTCGCATAATAGTTTAGTTTTCTGAGTTCACTGGTGGGTTAGGTGCCTATTCAGTTCCCTATTCAATGATGGTATGGTTAGTGGTTCACTACCTGTTCCGTTGTTACTTGAGTATGTGGGTAGGGATGGGGTTCGCCTATTCATATTTCGGTTAGTAAAAACTTACTTTTCTGCAATTTTCCTTGGTGTGTGTGTGTGTGTGTGTGTACTCGCCTAGTTGTGTTTGCGGGGGTTGAGCTCTGGCTCTTTGGTCCCGCCTCTCAACCGTCAATCAACTGGTGTACAGGTTCCTGAGCCTATTAGGCTTTATTGAGCTCTTGTGTGTGTGTGGTGTACTTGAGAGAATATTATATATACATTATATATATATATATATATATATATATATATATATATATATATATATATATATATATATATATATATATATATGGCCATGTACATACATGTAACTTCATACATGACAGCGTATATACCTGTTGGCAAAGAAATAAATAACACCTTGTTCTTTGGTCAAATTGGAGTTTAGAGTTTCTTAAGACTCTGCTTTCTTAAACAAAACAATCACATTAACAATGTTATCAACGAGAACACTCCCAAATAAAGAACATTTCGTTATTATTCAACATCGAAATTAACTTTTTCTTCGGAAATAGCTAAAAATAACTTTTAAACAGCTACTCCTTATACATCCATTTTTGTTAATACTGATTAGTTATACATTTTCACTTGACACTATTCGATATACATCATTTACACAATCGACTTGAGAATGGTCCAGAATGGTCCAG
Organism: Procambarus clarkii; assembly: GCF_040958095.1. Classification (NCBI taxonomy): domain Eukaryota; kingdom Metazoa; phylum Arthropoda; class Malacostraca; order Decapoda; family Cambaridae; genus Procambarus; species Procambarus clarkii. The sequence continues at coordinate 26,609,724 of NC_091222.1, read as the reverse complement.
AATGGTCCAGAATGGTCCAGAATGGTACACAATCGACTTGAGAATGGTCCAGAATGGTACACAATCGACTTGAGAATGGTCCAGAATGGTACACAATCGACTTGAGAATGGTCCAGGATGGTCCAGAATGGTACACAATCGACTTGAGAATGGTCCAGGATGGTCCAGAATGGTACACAATCGACTTGAGAATGGTCCAGGATGGTCCAGGATGGTCCAGAATGGTACACAATCGACTTGAGAATGGTCCAGAATGGTCCAGAATGGTACACAATCGACTTGAGAATGGTCCAGAATGGTACACAATCGACTTGAGAATGGTCCAGAATGGTCCAGAATGGTACACAATCGACTTGAGAATGGTCCAGAATGGTCCAGAATGGTACACAATCGACTTGAGAATGGTCCAGAATGGTCAGAATGGTACACAATCGACTTGAGAATGGTCCAGGACGGACCGAAACGTCGTCGTCCCTTCACCTTCTAGTGTGTGGTCTGGTCAGCATATACATCATTTAATTACTTAAAGCCAAATATATACTTTTCGCTTATCCGCTAGCGGTATATATATATACTTGACTACATATTTGGTTTGGTGTTGAGCTAAAGGTTTATATTAACCGCGAAAGGGAATATTTACTTCAGTATCCTACTGGGGCCCGACAGCTGGGTGGGCAGCGCATAGGATTCGTAGTCCTGAGGTTCCGGGTTGGATCCCCGGTGGAGGCGGAGACAAATGGGCAAAATGTTTCTTTCACCCAGATGCCCCTGTTACCTAGCAGTAAATAGGTATCTGGGAGTTAGACAGCTGCTACGGGCTGCTTCCTGGGGGTGCAGGCCTGGTCGAGGACAGGGCCGCGGGGACACTAAGCCCCGAAATCATCTCAAGATAACCTCAAGATACTGAACTATCTGCGCTTATACTTCTATGAAAATAGTGCAGGAACTAAAATCAACTCAGTGTGTGTGTATGAAACCCAAATATTCCGAAGAAAGCAAATGTTTTTAATGTATATACGTATATATATTATATATATATTATATATTATATATATAATATATATTATATATATAATATATTATATATATATAATATATATATATGCGAACAAGCCTGAATGGTCTCCAGGACTATATGCAACTGAAAACTCACACCCCAGAAGTGACTCGAACCCATACTGCCAGGAGCAACGAACTGGTATGTACAGGACGCCTTAATCCACTTGACCATCACGACCAGACATAAGGAAGTGATAACCGAAGCTATTTGAACCACTTCCCCGCCGGCACTCGGATGGTAATCTTGGGCATAGCATTTTATCAAATCATCATCAAGAGGAGCCTCGCCACAGCCCGCTGTCCAGCACAAAGAGAACCACACTTATCCAGACCCAACGGCCCTCAGAAGCGCCCAGATGGGGTCACCTTGCTACCTTGGAAGGATGGTAAGCAAGTGGTATGGGACTACACGTGCGCTGCCACACTGGCCAGTACCTACCTCCTCCACAGCACACGCGAATTAGGTAACAATGTAACAATGTCGCTGCATCTTTCAGGGGAATACAGAAAGCCATCAAATACAGAGGTCCGGCACACGGCTACAGCTTTGTTCCGATCGGTTCAGAGTCCCTCGATTCGTGGGAAAATGTGCTTTGAAGTTTATGAAGGAATTGGGCAACAAATTGATCGGTGCTACAGAAGACAAAGGTGCAAAAGGCTTCTTGTTCCAGCGCCTCAGTGTCGCAATTCAGAGGGGAAATTCCTGTTGCATCTTAGGCACGAGTTCAATCTCTGAAGAATTCGAAGAGGTGTTTGACTTGCAACAATGATCGAATCTGTCTGTGACATTTCCCGTTGGTATATATATATATATATATATATATATATATATATATATATATATATATATATATATATATATATATATATATATATAAATATATATATATATATATATATATATAAAGTGTACACCATAAAAAAGGGGGGTGGTTGAAGCGAACACTTGCGTATTCAGAGTTATATAGGCAAGTTTTTCCCTGAATGCTCTGTGTTCCCTTCTCTGAGGCTGTGGGTCCCTATAATTACCTATATATATTATATTATATATATGTTAATTTATTAAATTTATTATTAAGATACAGTTAAAAGCCGGACAATTTTACTTCATATTTTAATGATAGCTTCTAAACAAATCTGAAATCTTATCCATAAACTTAATACCCATATAGTTATTACCCCCATACAATTACAGTCCAAGATTCCTTGCACTACCTATAGTCACTCCTTCAATTTCTTCCCTCCGGAATTCGGGGAAAAAAGGGGCATAGTGGGCATTGACATTTTTCCCTCCATATACCTGTTAAACCCATAGAAAACGGAGGTCCGAGTGTTACTGAAGTCAGCTAGAGAGAATTGACGAAATTGATAGAAAACAATGATTTTTGAGGTCTTGAAGCCCGCTTTTCCGGGCCAGACTTCATTCTATCGGGATGATTGATAAGGTGGTTGAAATATTGAAGACTTGCAACTAATATCAACTGTTGACCAGACCACACACTACAAGTTGAAGGGACGACGACGTTTCGGTCCGTCCTGGACCATTCTCAAGTCGATTGTGAAGAGGAGGTAGAGACAGGCAATAGATAGGCAAGAGAGAGCTGAGGAGGAAAGTAAGGTGTAGGGGATAGTAGTAATAATGAGAACTGCTGAGGGCCTATTGGTCCATACGAGGCAGCTCCTATTATATCAGCCTCCTATGAGAACTGCAGAGGGCCTATTGGTCCATACGAGGCAGTTCCTATTATATCAGCCTCCTATGAGAACTGCAGAGGGCCTATTGGTCCATACGAGGCAGCTCCTATTATATCAGCCTCCTATGAGAACTGCAGAGGGCCTATTGGTCCATACGAGGCAGTTCCTATTATATCAGCCTCCTATGAGAACTGCAGAGGGCCTATTGGTCCATACGAGGCAGCTCCTATTATATCAGCCTCCTATGAGAACTGCAGAGGGCCTATTGGTCCATACGAGGCAGTTCCTATTATATCAGCCTCCTATGAGAACTGCAGAGGGCCTATTGGTCCATACGAGGCAGCTCCTATTATATCAGCCTCCTATAATATCAACTATTTCATTCAGACACCGATACAGTATGCTGTAATATTATCATATGGGACAGTAACAAATAATTCTGAGCTACTTAGGTACTAACTAACATTAAGGAACTTAAGGAACTTCTGTTAAATTACAGCTAATGTTCCCTTATTATTTCACGAATATTAACAGTAACATCACATTTCCAATAACACTGTTTCAGTGTTATTTAATTACAGTTAACATTGTTTTAACATTATGAAATTTACAGATACATTCCCTCAACACTGTCAAAATACAGACGGTACTGTAACAATTTGGCAAATTATCTTCACTGTTATTAAGTTGACAAGGTAACTTTTATATTAGAAAAATTAATTGAATATATAGAACATCAAAACTATAAATTTATATATATATATATATATATATATATATATATATATATATATATATATATATATATATATATATATATATATAAACTACAACAGAAAATATTGAGTATTAACAAGTAAACATTTATATTGTGTATTAACTAGTAACAATTTATATTGAGAATTAAAAAGTAACAATTTATACTGAGCATTAACAACTAACAATTTATATTGAGAATTAACAAATAGCAATTTATATAGACTTAGAGAGTATTATCAGGCTTAAATTACAAGGCCTTAAGCTGCAGTTGCCAAATAATAGTTTGAATGACTATATATACATTCATACATACATAAGTACGAAAGTACTTAAGGAAATTCCTGTTTCAATTTTCCTCCGTGGTCTGACACTGTCATACAGCAAACACCGACCTTACCTAACCTTGTTAGTATCTTAAGATAAGCATCTTATTGCTTCGTAATTACAATTATTACTTAACCTATACCTATTATAGGTTAGGTAATAATTGTAATTACGAAGCAATAAGATGCTTATCTTAAGATACTAACAAGGTTAGGTAAGGTCGGTGTTTTCTATGAAGCTTTTTAAGGGTATCTATTATGTTAAGTATGTCACCTATGCACATATTTAATAAGTCAATATTGACTTATTAAATTTGCGAGAACGGGTTGCATACATACATAAATCTCTCTTTAATTCAATAAGGTACTGAATCCTTTATTTCTACATAAGACTAATAACCTCTATAATTTGATGCTTTATTTAAGGCGTCTTTAGCACAGATGTTGATTTATTTCTTATTATTATTTATTGTCAATTATTTCTTCCATTATCATGATATCCCAGATATAGTCAGTCAGGATATTCTGATATCTTATTATAGTCAATATTCTCACCACCTACATTCCTTAGATATTGTCCCAATTTAGATTAAGATATTACTACCATCATCAAGTTATAACTTGGAGACCATCTTTATTCAGTTATAACTTGGATATTAACACCATTATGTTAAATTATAATGTAATACTGTAGTGAAATATGAAATACAAACATAAGATTTTTTGACTTAATATTTCCAATATTTTTGGGTTTTGATATTATTGTATTTCTGAGTAATACACTAAGATGTGTGTTTACATGGGGGTAATACAGGGAATACAGTGTACTTGTATTTTAATACATTTTTGTATTAACTAATGCAGCTGCTTTTATGCAGTTATCCTAGATTTTGTGGGTTATATTGTATGCCATGAGCGAGTTAGGTCTTGCTTAACAATTCCTTTCCCACAGACAGGTTAGTCAAAAATACATCTTTTTAAAATAATATATTTAGGCCCATATACATTCATGCAGCTGCGCTAGACTATACGAAAGAGGTCAATAGCGTGTCAAGAAATAGTGTGAGAAATTTCCCCTCTTGCAGTATGGTTAGTCATACAGGGCTATGTGATCAGTAGTCTGCACTGGCAGCATACAGGGCTATGTGATCAGTAGTCTGCACTGGCAGCATACAGGGCTATGTGATCAGTAGTCTGCACTGGCAGCATACAGGGCCATGTGATCAGTAGTCTGCACTGGCAGCATACAGGGCCATGTGATCAGTAGTCTGCACTGGCAGACTCTAGGAGCACTATGAGGACAATGGACTTGAGAATGGTCCAGGACGGACCGAAACATCGTCGTCCCTTCACCTTCTAGTGTGTGGTCTGGTCAGCATTATGAGGACAATCGACTTGAGAATGGTCCAGGACGGACCGAAACGTCGTCGTCCCTTCACCTTCTAGTGTGTGGTCTGGTCAGCATTATGAGGATATCCTCATGAACACGAGAGGTAATAAAGCAAAGCTCCAGGTACCTCATGCCAACGGGTCTGAATGGCCTGATAACCATTCAGTGATAACATAAGAACATAAGAACAAAGGTAACTGCAGAAGGCCTATTGGCCCATACGAGGCAGCTCCTATTCTATAACCACCCAATCCCACTCATATACTTGTCCAACCCGCGCTTGAAACAATCGAGGGACACCACCTCCACCACGTTACGCGGCAATTGGTTCCACAAATCAACAACCCTGTTACTGAACCAGTATTTACCCAAGTCTAAAGTAGACTTGATGTAGTGTGGGAGATCGTGCCGCAGCTTCTGCTCACAGAGTTTGCAAAACACAACATGAATACACACATCTAAGTGTCAATTGTGAGTGTGCCACTATGCCAACCTATCCTAACGATACCTGGACAAAGCGTTATCTTGAGATGATTTCGGGGCTTTTTGTGTCCCCGCGACCCGGTCCTCGACCAGGCCTCCACCCCCAGGAAGCAGCCCGTGACAGCTGACTAACACCCAGGTACCTATTGTACTGCTAGGTAACAGGGGCATAGGGTGAAAGAAACTCTGCCCATTGTTTCTCGCCGGCGCCTGGCTATCATTCTTCTAACTATAACGTGTCATTGTTTAGAACACGTTTAAAATTTGTTGACAACAAAACGCTAGTCAAATTTTACCATAGAGAATAACGGTAGGCCTACTAATGTACGCCAGTGGTTAATAGGCCTGCTAATATTGCTCAGGAAATTTGATATATTAACTGAAGGTTATATTGCAAATAATAAATTTATATTAACTATTCGATTATCTTTCACCAATGTTCATACATCATGCAAAGCAAGTATCAATTGCCCAACCACTTGGGGTGGACGGTAGAGCGACGGTCTGGCTTCATGCAGGTCGGCGTTCAATCCCCGACCGTCCACAAGTGGTTGGGCACCATTCCTTTCCCCCCGTCCCATCCCATATCCTGACCCCTTCCCAGTGCTATATAGTCGTAATAGTTTAGCATTTTTTTATGATAAATTAAAAATCACATGAAAATGTTAAAATACCCTACCACCAATATTTCCTAGTGATAGGTCTTTAGTGACAGATAAGACTGAAATAAAACCACTTCGTTCGCTGCTTATCTGCCTCAAGACTGCTGTTAGGAAGCTCGGTCCAGATCAACGTCTTGAAAATGTCAATGTAAAAACAATAGATGCAATTGTATTTTTTAGATGAGGTTAGAATTCTGTATTTTTTATATCATTAACTAACTAGGTGAGCTATTAACTAGCTGAATACTAGCTCAGTGAGCTAATAGCCAGATGAACCAATAAAACGGCTGAACCATTAACCAGGTGAACTATTCCCCAGGTGTGAACAATCACCCAGGTGAACAATTCCCCAGGTGAACAATCACCCAGGTGAACAATTCCCCAGGTGTGAACAATTACCCAGGAGTGAACAATTAACCGGGTGTGAACAATTCCCCAGGTGAACAATTCCCCAGGTGTGAACAATTCCCCAGGTGTGAACAATTACCCAGGTGAACAATTACCCAGGAGTGAACAATTAACCGGGTGTGAACAATTCCCCAGGTGAACAATTCCCCAGGTGAACAATTCCCCAGGTGTGAACAATTAACCGGGTGTGAACAATTAACCGGGTGTGAACAATTAACCGGGTGTGAACAATTAACCGGGTGTGAACAATTAACCGGGTGTGAACAATTAACCGGGTGTGAACAATTCCCCAGGTGTGAACAATTACCCAGGTGTGAACAATTACCCGGGTGTGAACAATTACCCAGGTGAACAATTACCCAGGTGAACAATTACCCAGGTGTGAACAATTACCCGGGTGTGAACAATTACCCAGGTGTGAACAATTACCCGGGTGTGAACAATTACCCGGGTGTGAACAATTACCCAGGTGAACAATTACCCAGGTGAACAATTACCCAGGTGTGAACAATTACCCAGGTGTGAACAATTACCCAGGTGTGAACAATTACCCAGGTGTGAACAATTAACCGGGTGTGAACAATTACCCGGGTGTGAACAATTAACCGGGAGAGTAAACTATAAAGCAAAATCCACAATAACTCGTGAGTTAACCTTGAAAACGCCCCAAAGTTAATAACAAGTTAAATGTTAAGTCAGCTCTACAGTGGACTTTAACAATAAGCAACTCCCTAAGTCACTATTAAGTAGCAACTTTGAGAGTTAACTTAATTACTATATCAAGTTCTCACTCTAGTCCAGTTAAGACTAACTTGGACCACTAAGTGGGCTGGACACTAGGTGCTCCTGTGGACACCTGTTAAATGGTCGTTAAATGGTCGTTAAATTAACTTAAATGGTAAACTTAAATTAAACTTAACTTAAATGATTAAATTAATATGATTAAAAAATTAAATGATTAAATTAAATTAACTTAAATGATTAAATGGTTAAATGGTCGTTATGGTAAATGGTTGTAATGGGATCCTGTGAGTGGATTAAAGACCTTATTTTATTAAAATTTATGTTATGGATATTGGATAAGTGTTCATCAAACCATAGAAACTTTAAACTTCAAACAACTTGTAAACTTCAAACTCATAAACAAATAAAAATTTCAAACAAACAATTTCAAAAATTTCAAATTTCGAAACATAATTTAACCTGCGTAGGTTAAATTATGTCTATATTAAATATCACTGACAATTAATAAGCTTAATTTAATTAGCCATATTTTATATATATATATATATATATATATATATATATATATATATATATATATATATATATATATATATATATATATATATATATATCAGTGTCAGACCACGAAGGAAGAATTGAAACAGGAATTTCCTCAAGTACTTTCGTACTTAATAATACATCTTCAGAAGGCTATACTTCCTATTATTAAATCCGAAAGTACTTAAGGAAATTCCTGTTTCAATTCTTCCTTCGTGGTCTGACACTGTTCTTACATCTTACATTAAGATGTAAGAACTTAGTCAATTATAAAAAAAGTTATCTATCACTAAGTCACAAAAAAGTCTACCCTCATTCCCTATTTGGGGATGGGGGGGGGATAGACTTTTTTGTATTAAAACATTCACTTTAATAGATTTTATTAAAGCACAGATACCCGTTAGAGGCGAAGCTATCTACAAATAAAGTTACTTTGTTGTGTTCGTGTTTATTGATTAATGGAGCTTGAGAGTGGTGATGACAGGAGAGACTTTCAAAATATTGACCACATTCATTCATCATATTGACCTCGTGGAGACTTAATCCATGTCAACAAACTTTTGATCACCAGGAAAACATTGCAAATAACTTTTGATCAACAGAAAAATATTGCAAATAACTTTTGATCAACAGAAAAATATTGCAAATTACTATTGATCAACAGAAAAAACATTGCAAATTACTTTTGATCGACAGACAATCATTGCAAATTACTTTTGATCAACAGAAAAAACATTGCAAATTACTATTGATCGACAGACAATCATTGCAAATTACTTTTGATCAACAGAAAAACATTGAAAATTACTTTTGATCAACAGGAAAAATTGCAAATAAGTTTTCATCAACAGAAAAAACATTGCAAATTACTATTGATCAACAGAAAAACATTGCAAATTACTATTGATCAACAAAAAATGATTGCAAATAACTTTTGATCAACAGGAAAACATTGCAAATTACTTTTGATCAACAGGAAAACATTGCAAATTTCTTTTGATCAACAAAAAAAACATTGCAAATTACTATTGATCAACAGAAAAAACATTACAAATTACTATTGATCAACAGAAAAACATTACAAATTACTATTGATCAACAGAAAAACATAGCAAATAACTTTTGATCAACAGGAAAACATAGCAAATAACTTTTGATCAACAGAAAAACATTGCAAATTACTTTTGATCAACAGGAAAACATTGCAAATTACTTTTGATCAACAGAAAATCATTACAAATAACAATGTACAGCAAAAGCTTTGCACCTGAATATGTTTATATTTGACTATATATATATTATATTTATATATTATATATATATATTTATATATTAAACTATATTTCACGTCAATACTGAATACATCACGAAGGTGAGCTCTGTCTCCCAGGTTCAAAATATATTTTTTATATGCGAGGATTTACCTTTTCATTCTGTTATATAATAATAATAATAATAATTTTTATTTAGGTAAAGGTACATACATAAAGAGATTTTACAAAGTTTGTTGGCTTTATAGATACAGCTAGTACATACAATGCCTAAAGCCACTATTACGCAAAGCGTTTCGGGCAGTCGGTCGGCCGAGCGGACAGCACACTGGACTTGTGATCCTGTGGTCCTGGGTTCGATCCCAGGCGCTGGCGAGAAACAATGGGCAGAGTTTCTTTCACCCTATGCCCCTGTTACCTAGCAGTAAAATAGGTACCTGGGTGTCAGTCAGCTGTCACGGGCTGCTTCCTGGGGGTGGAGGCCTGGTCGAGGACCGGGCCGCGGGGACACTAAAGCCCCGAAATCATCTCAAGATAACCAGTATATAGACTATGTATTGATATAGCATGTAAAGATCACGTTCACTAGTTTGTGTACTTAAGTTTATATGGTTCTCATAAATGTATTATAATACTTTAATCACAGTTTTTAAATCAGACTTATTTCGTTCTGTGAAATTGACACAATAGCTTAAGAAGGGATTAGTCTTATTGAGTCATGTTTTAAGCATGGTTTCTAATCTTTAAGTTATAATAAGGTGATTGGGAAGACTCTTAATAATCCAGTTAGCTTCGCTTACACTGAAGAAAGACTTCAAATGCAGTTAGCTTCGCTTACACTGAAGAAACAACTGTTTAAATCCAGTTAGCTTCGCTTACACTGATGAAACTGTTGTTTAAATCCAGTTAGCTTCGCTTACACTGAAGACTGTTTAAAACCAGTTAGCTTCGCTTACACTGAAGACTGTTTAAAACCAGTTAGCTTCGCTTACACTGAAGACTGTTTAAAACCAGTTAGCTTCGCTTACACTGAAAACTGTTTAAATCCAGTTAGCTTCGCTTACACTGAAAACTGTTTAAATCCAGTTAGCTTCGCTTACACTGAAGACTGTTTAAAATCAGTTAGCTACGCTTACACTGAAGACTGTTTAAAATCAGTTAGCTACGCTTACACTGAAGACTGTTTAAAACCAGTTAGCTACGCTTACACTGAAGAAACAACTGTTTAAAACCAGTTAGATACGCTTACACTGAAGAAACTACTGTTTAAATCCAGTTAGCTTCGCTTATACTGAAGAAACAACTAAATAACGACTCATTTACCCCAGCCACATTACCTTACTAACCCAAACAAAGACTTGCCCCAATATCCTTATCCTAAAGCCACTGACGAGGTCATTATCCCAGACATCTTGGATAAATCCTTAATATATACGTCAAGGCTCTCTCTAAATGTCTTCAAATTAAATGATAGAATCTTGTATACGAAAACAGACCTCTATGATAGAGATCATTTTGACGTTGTTTTAGATTTAGATAGAACGAAATGTTCATGTAGCACGGGCTATGGTGATCCCGTAACCTTTTGACACTTCCTTTGACACTTTCGCCTCATTATAGAGATCCTCTTGACACCACCACCTTATTAAAGGGGCTCTCTTGACAACACCTTCTAATCTGAGGGGTCCGCTTGACACCACCTTCTAATCAAAGGGGCTCTTTGACACCACCTTCTAATCAAAGGGGCTCTTTGACACCACCTTCTAATCAAAGGGGCTCTTTTGACACCACCTTCTAATCAAAGGGGCTCTTTGACACCACCTTCTAATCAAAGGGGCTCTTTGACACCACCTTCTAATCAAAGGGGCTCTTTGACACCACCTTCTAATCAAAGGGGCTCTTTGACACCACCTTCTAATCAAAGGGGCTCTTTGACACCACCTTCTAATCAAAGGGGCCCGCTTGACACCCCCACCTAATCAAAGAGGCCCGCTTGACACCCCCACCTAATCAAAGGGGCCCGCTTGACACCACCTTCTAACCAAAGGGGCCCGCTTGGCACCCCCACCTAATCAAAGGGACCCTCTTGACACCCCCACCTAATCAAAGGGGCCCGCTTGGCACCCCCACCTAATCAAAGGGACCCTCTTGACACCCCCACCTAATCAAAGGGGCCCGCTTGGCACCCCCACCTAATCAAAGGGGCCCTCTTGACACCCCCACCTAATCAAAGGGACCCTCTTGACACCCCCACCTAATCAAAGGGGCCCTCTTGACACCCCCACCTAATCAAAGGGGCCCTCTTGACACCCCCACCTAATCAAAGGGACCCTCTTGACACCCCCACCTAATCAAAGGGGCCCTCTTGACACCACCTAATAAAAGAGGCCTCCCTCTTGACACCCCCACCTAATCAAAGAGGCCTCCCTCTTGACACCCACAAACCAACAGTTACAACAGAGGTCCCCAACGGAACAACTATATGTTAAACAGACACACAAACTCACTCGTGTAAGTTATCTAACATTTTAACATTGAAAATTAACTTGCCAACGATAACCAATGGTCGATATTCTTAAAGGCGATATCTGGACGCCAAGATTAAAGATCTAAAGGTTTCGTGTCAAAGCGACAATGGCTCAAGTAAGTGATAGACAACAAGAGAAGAGGATTGCAGCATAGAGGTTAGCAAAGCCTGTTAGCTCACAGTGGGATGATGGGGGTTATACAGCAGACTGTATAGCACAGTCTGCTGTATAGCACAGTCTGCTGTTAGCTCACAGTGGGATGATGGGGTTAATTGACACGCTCGGAAGACTGTCTACACAGCAGACTGTGCTATACAGCAGACTGTCTATACAGCACTGTCTACAGAGCAGACTGTCTACAGAGCAGACTGTCTACACAGCAGACTGTCTACAGAGCAGACTGTCTACAGAGCAGACTGTCTACAGAGCAGCCTGTCTACAGAGCAGCCTGTCTACAGAGCAGCCTGTCTACACAGCAGACTGTCTACACAGCAGACTGTCTACACAGCAGACTGTCTACACAGCAGCCTTTCTACACAGCAGCCTGTCTACACAGCAGACTGTCTACACAGCAGACTGTCTACACAGCAGCCTTTCTACACAGCAGCCTGTCTACACAGCAGACTGTCTACACAGCAGACTGTCTACAGTGCAGACTGTCTACACAGCAGACTGTCTATACAGCAGACTGTCTATATAACAGCCTGTCTACAGAGCAGACTGTGTATACAGCAGACTGTCTATACAGCAGACTGTCTATACAGCAGACTGTCTATACAGCAGCCTGTCTATACAGCAGACTGTCTATACAGCAGACTGTCTATATAACAGCCTGTCTATATAACAGCCTGTCTACAGAGCAGACTGTCTACAGAGCAGACTGTCTACAGAGCAGACTGTCTACACAGCAGACTGTCTTCACAACCACGAGGCTGGTCCTACTGTTGAGAGACATGTGCCACAACTACAAGAGAAACAGAGAAGATATGATCACAACATACAAAATACTAAGATAAATATTAAAAATATATAACAATAAATAATTTAACATGGGGAGAGTAGGACTACGTGCCGAAGTTATGACAACACATCAATATTATAATACAATAAAAAAAGCAAATATAAACCCGGTTATATTAATTCTCTAATAGAAAGAACCTGAGGAAGAAAATTGAAATGTTAAACAACCAATTAGAGGCACAGTTCCAAAACTGAAGAATGATAATAGAACGATTTTCGATACATCTATTAGGCAACATTCTACAATCTATTTTAACACGCTATACTTTTCAGAAAGTGTTGTCAGAAAATAATTTAACTCGTGGAGATTACCCTCATAGAGTATAAATTATGATCAAATAACATTGATCATAGCAAATTAATCTCCAAACTTTTTATGCAAATTATCACCTAAATTATGCAGATGCAACTCAAAAGTTTAGTGTGTTAAGGGGAGCACTTAAACGCCTAGTTTCTGTCAGTATGGGCTAACAGCCGCTAACTTAACTTGGTAGTAAATTAAACAACTTTATGACACTATTACTTACGACTCCCACGTATAATCTGGGACTCAAAGGAACTCAAAAGGAAACTAAGTTAAATGCAGTTTTTTACATTCAAATCTTGCAAGAAAAAAATACCTCGATTTTCAGGTTTCTAGAAGTTAAATAAGGCGGTGGAAACGTTTTGTATGTGAAAAAAAAATCATATTTAATTATCTCCTCTAAGATAATGTTAAAATTTAATTTAACAGTGAGTTAAGTTGTATTTTGATATATTAAACATACATTATAATCACCATTGGGAAAAATAATTCAACATTAAATGTCGAGTTAATTATATGCAAAACTACACATGCATGTTATCTGATACTTCACTCTATAAATGGCTCCTTAAATTATGCTAAGTTATAACTTGACTTCAGTTACATTTAAAGTTAGTATTAGGCTTCAATAACTTGAAATTTTAGTTAATGTCATCAGATTTAATTTAAATGAACGTCAAACCACGGCTCTATTTACAAACACAATTACGATAGGTAATCTATTAGGTAATCTATTAGACTGATAGGTAATCTATTAGGTAATCTATTAGACTGATAGGTAATCTATTAGACTGATAGGTAATCTATTAGAGTTAGACTGATGGGTAATCTATTAGACTGATAGGTAACCTATAAGGTAATCTATTAGGTAATCTATTAGTCTGATAGGTAATCTATTGGACTGATAGGTAATCTATTAGACTGATAGGTAATCTATTAGACTGATAGGTAATATATTAGACTGATAGGTAATCTATTAGGTAATCTATCTATCTGACAATAGTCAGAGTGAAGAAGGAGAAGCTTTTATCTTGTGTCAGGTTCGAGGCTAACATTAACATTCCTACAATCAGGTCTTAACCAAACCTAATAACAATATTTGAATATAAGAAATTATTGCAATAATCTATTGTTTCCCCACAAACAATAGATCTGCTAACGCAAAATAACCAATAAACTTTTAAATCACACACTTCAAAATCACAATAAAGTCTCTCACCATTATCATGTTAGAACATTAGTTAAATCTTGTCTAATTTACTACTGATTTCATTTGGGAATTTCCCTAATTAAAAAAAAAAGTTATTGGGCAGACCAATTATCAGCAATACGGTTCAGTGTTACACTGTTGAGAAATAAAAAAATTATCTCTCGTACTAAACTGATATATTTAAACAAATTAATGTAAAAAAAAATCGAAGTCTTTATCATAAAATGTTTGGTTGAACATCATTTAAACAGATATATTGTTCAGTCTGTACATGATACAGACATTACAAAGACATACAGAAACCAGTCATTACATGATTCACGTATTCAATGATCAATACTCTGAAACATAGCATAGAAATTGCTATATAAATTAAAAAAATGTATACTCTATTATAAAGCCTTTTTTAAATTAAGCTTTCAATTATTTTAAAAGAGCAATGGTCTAGAAACTTGTACAATTGCTATATGATGAATTAGAAACCATAAATTATTATTTAATAAGAACAATGGTCCAAAAACTGCTATATGATAAATTAGAAGCAATATAAATTATTATTTTACTGACTGTGGGAGATTAAAACAGCTTAGTATTCGATTCTAAACGAATTCAAATATATCAAGGTTGACAATTCCACTTAAGTCAAAAGGCTACAAAGCTTAAAGTCTTACGGTATTCAAAATTGTCCCCACGAAGTCAAATGTCCCCAGCTTTAAACCTAGACTTTAACCAAAAGTCCCCAGAAAAAAAAAAATTTGGTGGTCCCCCCCACCAAAAAAAAAAAATGGAAATAATTTTCGTAATCGTAAAATACTTTTCTAAAATCAAGTTCAAAATGCTTTCAAGAAAGGCTGATGATAGCAAGTAGCAGAAACCCACATAGTGGACCCCAAGATAGATAACGAGCCCCAAGATAGACAGTGGACCCCAAGATAACGAGGCCCAAGATAGACAGTGGACCCCAAGATAACGAGTTGGACCCCAGCTAAACACTGTACCCCCAAAGCAAGCACTAGGTCCCCTTACATTTATCTTACAAATTAAGAATTTAATGTTAAAACAACTGGAACCAGATACAACTTAATAGGGAAAAATTGCCAAAACCTTTACCATTGTATAGTCAAATTTCTACCACACACACACACACACACACACACACACACACACACACACACACACACACACACACACACACACACACACACACCCTTACAGGTCAACTGTAACCAGACAAATCACACCCTTACTGCGCAATTAAGAATTCTCTGCTAGGGTTACCAAAAGATCTGAAAGGAAATTATATTAAAATTAATAGGAAATCAAAGTAATGGAAATAATAATTTGCGCTAAATTACTTATTAACAAATAAGTATTAAATAATAATATGACTACACACAGCAACTCTAATGATTTAAACACTACTGCCAATTATAGTAATAAATATTAGATAAATTATAATAAAAATATTTTTTATTAATCTACATTAATAAAATTATAATTATCATCTACAACAATAACAATAACAATTATGTAAACAATAATAATTACAAAAATTACTACACAAATAATAATTACAATAACTACTACATAAATTATAACTACAATATTTAATAAATTATTAATTATTACTACAATAAATACACCACAACTCATAACAATAACTTTAGTGGAAAAAAATAACCTCAATTACAACTGCCATTGTTGTAGAACTTAAAACATGAACTACAAGCACATTCTTACATGGTTGTAAAGCCACTAGCAGGCATAGAGCGTTTCGGGCAAGTCCTAAATTCGATTTTTCCCCTCTGGAATACGACCTGCCAAATCGTTTAGCAACCAGGTATTACCCATTTTACTGCTGGGTGTACAGAGGCTACAGTTAGGGATTGGTGCCCAGTCAATCCTCCCCAGCTAGGATTGGAACCCAGACAAAAGCGCTCGCTATATATATATATATATATATATATATGTCGTACCTAGTAGCCAGAACTCACTTCTCAGCCTACTATTCAAGGCCCGATTTGCCTAATAAGCCAAGTTTTCCTGAATTAATATATTTACTATAATTTTTTTCTTATGAAATGATAAAGCTACCCTTTTCACTATGTATGAGGTCAATTTTTTTTTATTGGAGTTAAAATTAACGTAGATATATGACCGAACCTAACCAACCCTACCTAACCTAACCTAACCTATATATATAGGTAAGGTTAGGTTAGGTAGCCAAAAAAAGCTAGGTTAGGTTAGGTTAGGTAGGTTAGGTCGACGAAAAAACATTAATTCATGAAAACTTGGCTTATTAGGCAAATCGGGCCTTGCATAGTAGGCTGAGAAGTGCGTTCTGGCTACTAGGTACGACATATATATATATATATATATATATATATATATATATATATATATATATATATATATATATATATATATATATATAGCTAAATGTTGCTAAAAAAAATACCCATCATATAGAGTCATACATATAGTTATACCATATGATAATCATATGGCAGACTATACATATGCATAGGCATATGAATACTCTGTCCACTGACATACTCTGGCTGGGAGGCACCACAGACTTGACAATAAAGTCTACGGATACCGCGCACCCATTTTCAATCATGCGTTTTGGAACTTAAATAATTTCATTTCTCCCTCCCTTAACCTGCAATGAATTCCCAAATGCGTATAAATCAGAACAGGGGAATGGTTGTATAAATTACAACAATATATACAATGTATAAATATACAATATGTACATTGTATCACTGTATTGAGTAGTGATAAATGATTATACAAATTTACAGAAGCTTCAATAAGTTAAACATGTAAACGAATAATATAAATTACTTCATTAATATGCAGATTCGAGTAAATTACCCTCATGACAGCGGTTTTTAGTCATTTATCATTACCACGAATTATTGAAGGTTATTATGTAAACATAAAACATTCCCAGACGTAAAAACCAGCGTTTTTTTCAGACGTAAAAACCAGCGTTTTTTTCAGACGTAAGAACCAGCGTTTTTCAGACGTAAGAACCAACTTTTTCCAGACGTAAAAACCAGCGTTTTTCAGACGTAAGAACCAGCGTTTTTCAGACGTAAGAACCAGCGTTTTTCAGACGTAAAAACCAGCGATTTTCAGACTTAAAAACCAGCGTTTTTCAGACTTAACCAGCGTTTTTCAGACGTAAAAACCAGCGTTTTTCAGACTTAAAAACCAGCGTTTTTCAGACTTAAAAACCAGCGCTTTTCAGACTTAAAAACCAGCGCTTTTCAGACTTAAAAAACAGCGCTTTTCAGACTTAAAAACCAGCGTTTTTCAGACTTAAAAACCAGCGTTTTTCAGACTTAAAAACCAGCGTTTTTCAGACAAATGTTTAGGTAACCTGTGACTATACAAATGTTTAGGTAACCTGTAACTGGAAAAAACGTATTTTTTATGGAAAGTCAAATTTTATTTTCTCTTTATTACACCCTTATCCCCTTGTACAGGATGTGTGGGCTACCTTGAGGTTACCTTGAGGTGCTTCCGGGGCTTAGTGTCCCCGCGGCCCGGTCGTCGACCAGGCCTCCTGGTTGCTGGACTGATCAACCAGGCTGTTGGACGCGGCTGTGTTAAACTGGGTGTGTTTAATAAATTACAATCTTTAATGAGGCGAAATAAAAAATGTAAATTATAGGTTATTGTAGATTACTGGGGTCTGGTAATTGTGTTTGATAATTGTGGTGATCTTAGGGTGCATAGTGGTGAGCTTAGTGGTGCATAGTGGTGATCTTAGTGGTGCATAGTGATCTTGGTGAGCTTAGTGGTGCATAGGGGTGATCTTAGTGAGCATAGTGATCTTGGTGAGCTTAGTGGTGCATAGGGGTGATCTTAGTGAGCATAGTGGTGAGTTTAGTGGTGCATAGTGGTGATCTTAGTGAGCATAGTGATCTTAATGAGCATGGTGATCTTAGCGGGCATAGTGATCTTAGTGAGCATAGTGGTGATCTTAGCGAGCATAGTGATCTTAGTGAGCATAGTGGTGATCTTAGTGTGCATAGTGGTGATCTTAGAGAGCATAGTGATCTTAGAGAGCATAGTGATCTTAGTGAGCATAGTGATCTTAGTGAGCATAGTGATCTTAGTGTGCATAGTGATGAGCTTAGTGAGCATAGTGATCTTAGTGAGCATAGTGGTGAACTTAGCGAGCATAGTGGTGATCTTAGTGAGAATATTAGTGATCTTAGTGAGCATAGTGATCTTAGTGAGCATAGTGGTGATCTTAGTGAGCATAGTGATGAGCTTAGTGAGCATAGTGATGAGCTTAGTGAGCATAGTGGTGATCTTAGTGAGCATAGTGGTGATCTTAGTGAGCATAGTGATGAGCTTTGTGAGCATAGTGGTGATCTTAGTGAGCATAGTGATGAGCTTAGTGAGCATAGTGATCTTAGCGAGCATAGTGGTGATCTTAGCGAGCATAGTGATCTTAGTGAGCATAGTGATCTTAGCGAGCATAGTGGTGATCTTAGTGAGCATAGTGATGAGCTTAGTGAGCATAGTGATCTTAGCGAGCATAGTGATCTTAGTGAGCATAGTGGTGATCTAAGCGAGCATAGTGGTGATCTTAGTGATCTTAGCGAGCATAGTTGTGATCTTAGCGAGCATAGTGGTGATCTTAGCGAGCATAGTGGTGATCTTAGCGAGCATAGTGGTGATCTTAGCGAGCATAGTGGTGATCTTAGCGAGCATAGTGGTGATCTTAGCGAGCATAGTGGTGATCTTAGCGAACATAGTGGTGATCTTAGCGAGCATAGTGGTGATCTTAGCGAGCATAGTGGTGATCTTAGTGATCTTAGCGAGCATGGGGAAGACTTCCAACCATCACTTCCAACGAGAAAAGTGTTTTGTTAACTGCACAACCCCGGTTCCTATTTAACCCCTCCCCCGCCCCCACACATACCCCCTCCTCCCCCACCCCATCACAAACCCCCCCTCCTCCCCCCTCCCCCCTCCTGTCCACTGCCCAACCGTGTCCACGTCCGTGTTACAGAATGGACTTCACCTCATTTACATAGTCATAAGTTCTAAGGGCTCACATCTGACGCCTTGGGGCCGTGCGGCACGTCCATGGGAGGGGTCCCTAGGGCCCCAAACCTGCTAGGGGCCCCTAGCATGTGTTTCGTACCTGTCAGGGCCCCCTAGCAAATGCCCTCCTATCTTCCAGGGCTCCAAACATCTCCCCTTCAACGAGTTAGGGACCTAGTACCTGCTTTCACTTGTCTGGGCCCCTCTAGGGTCTTCCCTACACTCTACGTCTGTCCTACTACCTTCTAGGGGGCCCCTAAGACGACCACCTGCCAGGGGCCCGAGACCAGCGGGCCCGCGGTCGCTACCTACCTGTCCTCACCCTATGTTAATTGTCCGAGTGACGGAGCTAAACTCCCAGGTATAGGAGGGGGGGTTGCTGGGGGATGGCTAAGAGGTGGCAGGGGGGGATAGGGGAAGTGGTAGGGGGTGGCAAGGGGTTAGGGAGGCGATATAGGATGTGGAAGGGAGGATAGGTAGTGATGGGATAGTCAAGGTATTAGCTGGGCGGTGGAATAGGTAGGGATTGGATAGGTTGTGGTGGGATAGTGGTGGGGATGGCTGGATATGGAGGGAAGGCTGGGTTGATAGTGGGGGGGAGGATAGCTAGTGGTGAAGTTAGTGGACAGTGGGTTTAGTGGATAGGGTTAGAGAAAGAAAGGCTTGTGGAAACGGGAATGCATTGAGCACTTGCTATAACTAATAATTGGTAGATGGGTGATAGGTGGATGGTAGATGAATAGGTGGTAGATGTATCGATAACGGGTGGAGGAATTCAGGTACTCAGTAGAGAGAGACAGGTGATAGGTGATTACGTCGGATTGTCAAGGTGGAGGATTGGTACACGAGTCTTAAAAGTGATTGGGTGAAAGTGACCACATACTAGACAATCTTTCCTCACTTAAGGAACAAAATCTCTGGATAAAAGGACCCTGAAAATTCCTTCCAATCACCAATTTTTTTCCCCCAATGATTTTTTGAACTTCTGGCATCAGAGGATCGAAAAAAACAACATTGTCCAATGTCGAAATTCCCGGAAAATGCTTTGCAACATTGATTTTGTACACATAAGATCAATTTACCATGATTAACCAGGTCTCTTCGAGAGGAAACGAGCCAAAATCGAATACAAATCCATAGATTTAAAGTTGTTTGGTGGTATAGTAGTTAATCCCCTTGTTCCTCCGCCTGCTTTAACTAACCCCCCCCCTCTACGCCCCCCCTCAATAGATGGGTGAAGTTAATTGGCCAAGATTTAAATTAGAGCCTCGGGAGATTGTGATCTCTGAACGCGCTCTCTGGTTGCTAACTGGTGGTAGGTGTGTGAGAAAGGGGGCGGGGCTATGTGTAGTTTACAGACATCTTGGCCAATTAGAGGACACGTGTGTGTGTGTGTGTGTGTGTGTGTGTGTGTGTGTGTGTGTGTGTGTGTGTGTGTGTGTGTGTGTGTGTGTGTGTGTGTGCTCATCTATTTGTGCTTGCAGGATCGAGCATTGACTCTTGGATCCCGCCTTTCCAGCTATCGGTTGTTTACAGCAATGACTCCTGTCCCATTTCCCTATCACACCCTGTGTGTGTGTGTGTGTGTGTGTGTGTGTGTGTGTGTGTGTGTGTGTGTGTGTGTGTATTCACCTAGTTGTGCTCGCGGTGGTTGAGCTCTGCTCTTTGGTCCCGCCTCTCAACTGTCAATCAATCAACTGTTACTAACTACTAAGTTTTTTTCCACACACACACACACACACACACACACACACACACACACACACACACACACACACACACACACACACACACACACACACACAAACACAGGAAGCAGCCCGTAGTAGCTGTTTAACTCCCAGCTACCTATTTACTGCTAGGCGAGCAGGCGCATCAGAGTGAAAGAAACTCTACCCATTTGTTTCCGCCTCCACTGGGGATCGAACCCGGAACCTCAGGACTACGAATCCCGAGCGCTGTCCACTCAGCCGTCAGGCCCCCTAGATGGACAATACATCCGAACAATCTCTTAGCCCAAACACACAGAAATACAAGCAATTAAAGGCCTTTCAGGTCTCAAACTATTTCCTACTTGAGATTGATTGATTGATGAAGATTAAGACTTCTAAGAAGTGGCACGGGCATGAATAGCCCGTAAGGTGTATAGTGAGATAGATTTAGCTACTCAGAACGAAGTGTCCATGTAGCACGGGCTATGGTGAGCCCGTGTAAGGTGTATAGTGAGATAGTCAATATATACGGTAAGATTGTGAGGTGAAAGATTGTGAGATCAAAGTTAAGAAGTTGGGATATCTTGAGGTCGAAGTTAAGAAGTTGGGATATCTTGAGGTCAAAGATAAGAAGTCTTGTGTCACAGTGCCAATACCAGTGCCAGGAGTGTCACAGTGCCAACACCAGTGCCAGGCAAGTCATGTACATATGTACAAGAGCCAGTGGATCAACGGAACTGTGGAAAAACAGCCGGGAGAGAAATCCTTCATCAAGGGACATCAAAAGCCTCGAACGCGTGTCCCCTTTCATGGCTACTTTTGCTACTTCCATAATGTCTCGTTGTTTATCATGCTGCTAGGCATTCTAAAGTGCTGCTTTTTCTCCTTGAAGTTACATCCACCCTTCGCTGCACAGCACAAGAAAGGGAGGAAGAATTGGGAGAAGTACAAGCATGGGAAGGGGGAGAATGGGAAGGAAGGGGGTGGATGGGAAGGAAGGGGGTGGATGGGAAGGAAGGGGGTGGATGGGAAGGGGGTGGATGGGAAGGGGGTGGACAGAAGCACACACACACAAACTACCACACACAGATAACACACTAACGTGATGCATCAAATGAACAAATCCACAAAGTAGCTCAGTCGATTAAGGCAGTGTCTGGGATGCTCCCGGACGCAGGTTCGAATCCTCGTCACGGCCCTTGTGGATTTGTACACCAAACTACTCTCTGTCTCACCAACCACACAGAATACCAATCATCATCCAATACTCTACCCTAATTACCCCCACAAGTAATTACAGGTCATTTTCGCTCAACATATGTAAATAATCACACAACTGCGGCCCTGGCTTATCACTTGTTCTTCCTGCTCAAATTTCTTTTTATCTAACTTTTAAAGATGACACAATGGGGGGTTTGGGAGGGTCATAGGATCAATAGTGGCCGGCTATGTTGCCACACTTTTAAGAAATATCGGCAGCTATAGTGACCCGCTCCTGTTGTATAATGTATATGAATAGCAATCCACAATATCGTGGGTTATTAAATGTCATTCACTTGGAGCACTGGGGGTTTGAACTCGGACTTGTAAAACACCTTACCGTTGCTCTACCATGGAGGGTTTGAACTCAGACCGAGTAATAAGACTATTGTGAGCATCTTAGAAGGTAGAGTGATTTCTTAGAAATTTTACAGGCCCGAGTTTAA